>NC_056584.1:27654950-27655021 GCF_018340385.1 Cyprinus carpio | reverse complement strand
AGTGTTTGGGTGCCAGGGTGTTGCTAAGTGGTTGCTAGGGTGTTCTGAGAGATTGCAAGAGCATTGCTAGC
>NC_056584.1:27654471-27654669 GCF_018340385.1 Cyprinus carpio | reverse complement strand
GGGTGTTGCTAAGTGGTTGCTAGGGTGTTCTGAGAGATTGCCAGAGCGTTGCTATGTGTTTTCTCGAGTGTTTGGGTGCCATGATACATTTTAATGATACATTTTGAGCTGATACACAGACATACTTTGACAAATGTTCATTCTTATTTTGAGAAAAAAACTGTGAACAGTTTTTATTGATATTTTTGGACACAGCAT
>NC_056584.1:27652210-27654425 GCF_018340385.1 Cyprinus carpio | reverse complement strand
CTTTTTTTTTTTTTTTTTTGCAAATGAGCAGAAATTTTTAAGATGCAGACCTGTGTTGCCAGAAGGTTTGTGCCATCTCAAATCAATGATACACAAAATTTAAGGCATCAATGATAAATGTATGCTTATTCTTCTTTAATCTTTAATACACAGTTTGACTTCTAATTCAATTACATTTCCAGATATTTAGCATTAAACATGCCATTACAGTCCTAAAATAACACGATTTCTCTTCTTTAGCGCAGCTGCGTGAGTGTCTGCTTCTGTCAGCTGCATCTATTTACAGACGCAATATGTTCGCAGATGACAACTCTTGATATATTCCTCTGTCTGCGCACACTATGGGACTCTATCTAAAGTTTAGTCATGATAAATGCACACGCACACGCATGTGTTGAGCTCCAGGTCTCTCCACGGGACACAAAGAGTCGCTAATTACCCAAAGCGGCTGTTTTTGCGTCTCATTCTTATTCAGATTCTCTGTTTTTCTTCAAGACAAGATGGAAACAGCAGGCAGCGTGATGCAAAGCAGAGCCTCATTTGAGAGGCGATTAGCATAAAACAATAATTAATCCAATGAAGCCTGATATTACAGTGCTCTTTTCCCGCAGTATCACAACTGTTTTTACAGCCGATAACAAGGTTTGATCAGTGCGTAATAACACGGTGACGAGGTGAAACATCACAGCTCTCACACTAAAGCATAACACAGGTGCGGAAAACGTGAAGTCTAATGGGAATCTCATGAAGCAATTCCACTAGTCATTGTTTTTTTTTTTTTGCACTCTTAAAGGTTTCTTTATAGGCATTGATGGTTCCACGAACAAGCTTTAATATCCAATGAATCTTTCCACTCCACAAAAGGTTCTTTATAGCGAGAAATGGTTCTTTAAACAAAAAAATGTTCTTAACGGTAAGAGAAGGAGGCTCTTTTAAGAAATGTTCAACTAAAGATTCTTTTTGAGATTTTTGAGCAGGGAATTGATTCCAAAAAGAATTGATTCCAAAGCCTTGGGAATCAAGAATCAGTTACAAGGGGTGGAATTGATTCCATCAAAGGGAGTCACTCGCTAATAGTGATGAGAGGTCTTTGGGGAAAAAGGTTCTTTAGGTGATTTAAATGTTCTTCACACTAAACAAATTAAAAAAGGTTTTAAGAACTGTTCACTGAAAGGATCTTTGGGGAAGCAAAAATGATTCCTCTTAGGGCTAGGAATCAATTCCAAAAGGATCGATTCTGAAGCACTGGAATTCAAGAAATGATTCCTAAGGTTGGAATTGATTCCATCAAAGGGAATCGACTCTTCTGAGTCACTCACTAAAAGTGATGGGTGAATAGGTTCTTTAGGTGATTAAAATATAATTCACACTAAAAAAAAAGGGTCTTTTAAGAACTGATCACTGAAGGTTCTTTTTGGAACCAAAAACAGTTCTTCTTAGGGTTGGGAATCGATTCAAACAAGAATCGATTCCAAGGCTTTTGGAATCAAGAATCGATTCCAAAGGTTGATTCCCTTTGGAATTATGGAATAATTCACTCGCTAACAGTCTTGGGGGGTGTCTTTTTTATCATCTAAATGTTTCAGCAGGGTGATGTAAAAGACATTGATTAGGTGAACATATTACTCCAATCTTAAAAAAAAAAAAAAAAAACATCAAAAAGAAAAATGAGGAATGGATTCCAGATCCAGGATTGGGAATCGGAGTCGATTCCAAAAATGTTGAAACCTTTATTTAAAAATAAAGAGTGTGAAGAAACTCAAAGTAAAGCAGATGCTGATCAGTCATTTCATTCCCAGCCGGACTGCTGTGTTTACTGCGGTGGAGTGATAAGAGTGTGTGTTCACTCTCACACAAGCTGTAAACAGAGCACGCAGTTTTGAGCGCATGACACACGTGTGCTGGATGCTCTGCTGGGGTTCGTTACTTCAGCCGCGTGAGAAGCAGCTGAAGACTGGAGCTCGACCTGTCTGCAGTGATATAATCAACTAATCCTGATCAGAAGGGTTGATGGGATATCCTCTCGCGGGTCAGGCCTCTGAGAAATCAATCCTCATATGTACTCGCTCGGTTTTTTCTTTTCAAAGCCCTTTCGCCTCTCTGCTCCCTGGTTACTCGTGCACTCTTTCTGTCAGACACACTAACTGTGCTTTTCGCTTTTTTGCTACATTTCTGGTCATATTTTGAGGTCATATTTAAACTAAAAACAAAAGAA
>NC_056584.1:27628070-27652108 GCF_018340385.1 Cyprinus carpio | reverse complement strand
GCTGTGATCAGTCATTTCATTTCCCCGCCGGATGCTGTGGTTTTACTGCGGGTTGGAGTGATAAAAAGGGTGTTCGCTCTCACACAAGCGTAAAACAGAGGCAAACAGTTTTGAAGCGCATGACCACCACGTGTGCTGGATGCCTGGGGGGCTTTACTTCAGCGCGTGAGAAGCACGATGAAGACGGGAGCTAGACGGTGCAGTGTATAATCAACTAATTCCTGCTCAGAAGGTGGATGATGGGATATTCTCTCGTGGGTCAGGCCTCTGAGAAAATTCAATCTCATAGTAATCGCTCTCGTCACTTTTTTTTTTTCAAAGCCCTTTCGCCTCTATGCCGCCCTTGTTCTAATCGTGCACTCTTTCTGTCAGGACACAACTACACTGTGCTTTTCGCTTTTTTGCCTACATTTTGGTCATAGTTGAGTGTCATATTTAAGCTAAAAACAAAAGAAAAAAATATTAAAATAAACATGAATATATATGTATTCAGATGTAAGTGTCTGTATGCCATTAGTATAAAAATGGAAGCTATATTCTATATAAAAGTATAATTAATGTTTTTTTCGATAATGTCTGAGATATACATCTCTCTCGCTCTCTCTCTGTATGTCTGTATTTATATTATGGACCATAGTAATATCTTCATAATTGTGAAATTATTTTCATGGGGGTCTGTTGGCTTTAATGGGGTGAAAATGTTGTCAAAATGTATGACATGTATTATGAAAATGGGAAATTAAAGATCTTACATGGTCCATAAAAAACAAGGGCATAAAGGCAAAAAACAACATAAACAAAACAAACAAACTTCTGACTGAAAATGATTTTTTCAGGCCTACGTTCTATTCCTTGTACAATAGCTTATTTTAAATATTCGACGACTGATCGCACTTGTAAGTGAAGATGATATTTTACAAACAGATTTTCTATTGCCAGTTTCCATAAACTTCCAATCCGGTTTTTAATCTAGGACATATAAACTGATAAATTTTGCAATGTTTGACACTACTGTTTAGTCATGCGACTAATCACAATCTACTTCACACCAGTGCCTGCATTTTTTATCTTGTAACAGCAAGCGGACTTTTAGAAATGCAAAAAAAAAACCGCATCTCATGGGTATGATTTTGGGGGTGAAGTGATATGACTACAGACCCGCTCATGAGAGGCTCTGTGAGGATCCACCACACTTTTTCGCTCTGTTCTCTGTCTTTCTGGGACAGTTGTTAGGTTAGCTCTACTTTCACAGCCTTCGAACGCTTGTAACGCTTCCCATGGTGCATCTTGTCCTCATAAGATCAGAGTGTTTCTCTCTCTCCACTCGTTTCTACAGATCACACCAGCGCAGGAAGGCCAGCTAAACGTCTTCATTCATAACACAAATATACTAACCATCAGCGCAACAACTCACACCTCACTTGAAACGAAAAAAAGCGCGTCCTGAGCGGGACACCGTGAGAAGTGTAATACAGCTTAAGAGGGTTCCTGCGAGAGAAACTGCACCCAGTTGGTTCGTTTGAGGAAGGAAAACAATGATTTGGGGAAATTAGGCTTTCAAACAATCGCGCGAAGGATTTCTCTACAGAGGACGCGAGAAGGGTTTCACGTACAGCGGGACAAAGACTAGATCTCTGCTTCGAACCAAGTGAGCTTTCTCACACATAAAAACCAACACAAGAGGAGACTCGACTTACTATTGGACTCCAATAGAGATGGACATTAATAGCCTGGCAAAATACAAATAATTGAGTGAAACCATTCCAATTTGCAATTAGATTAAGGCAAGGAACACCCCGGTGGACATAGGCTAAAAAATAGAACTAATATTTATCACCATACTTCCCCAGGGCTAAAAAATAGTTAATTAGGAATTGCAAACTTTTTTTTTTGATTTATACTATTTTTTGATTAACTTCTCTGAAATTATGTTTAAAATATGCAAAATTACAGGCATTATTTAATATGCCAAAAGAAAACCCGAAAAAAAAGGAGAGAAATAAACAATAGGCATTAACTAATTTAAACATGCACTAATCTTGTATTCATTTCCAGAACCGGAAATTCTGAACCATCTGAATATTAAAATGTTTTTTTTTTTTTTTTTTACATATTTTGTTGACATAGAAAGTACAGGGCTTCTATACAGAATGTATTTTTAGTTATCTCATTTTTATCAACACTATAAATCAGGGAAATAAAAACTATATATCTGTAAAAAAATAAAATAAAAATAAAATAAAATAAATCAATAAAATAAAATAAAATAAATAAAATACAATAAATAAAATAAAATAAAATAATAAATATTGGGTTGACAAAATATTTTTTCAAATCAAATGTTGGATAAGACATAAAATGCATAAAATGTTGTACTGTGTAAAATATACAATGTTGTATAACACTATGAAATGTTGAAAAATCTACAGATGCAAATAAGATAAAATAAATACTTACATACATAGTGTATTTTGGATGTTTTCTTTCGCACTAGTCTGAGAAAACACATTATGAAAAGCCATAATAACCCCAAATCTCAAACTGATCAGTGGCAATAAAAAAAAAAAAAAAAAAAAAGGAACCAAACTTAGAAAGAAGACCGAAAAAAACACAAAGAAATCTAACACAAAAAAACTATTGCAAATGAAGAGTATGATGTTAGGATGTTGCCAAACTAACAACACAATTTAACACTAAAAACAAGTGGTTAGCCTCAACAAACAAGCAAAATGAATTGCAACAGTTTTAAGCTATGACAATTTCAAATAAAATTATGTTCAAACGGCAGCACTTTATTTTTGCAGTTCCTGTTCGCATGACATATATATTATGTACTTATTATGGGCAATTACAATAACGGGTTAATACTAGGTACTAACCCTAAACCTAACCTTCTAACCCATTACCTTAAACTATCCAGTACTTTCTTAGGTAAAGTACACTGTAAGTACACATACCTGTAAAATACAGTGTAACTAACAAACCTGCACTGATGTATGTGTAGCATTTGATTACTCAGATGTGAGAAATTAAAGTTCATCATAATTGAGTTGTGGCTCTGGAGGCAATGAATCTTAATCTGTTTGCCAGTTTTAAAAGAACAGCTAGGTATCGGGGCCCTGCTAAATGTTACGTAATTGTTCGCATGTACATTTAATGAACCCAAGTAACATATTTAATTCTCCTTATTCCAGGTCCTATGCAACGAGCATGCTGGGAACTAGAACTAGAAAACCCAATTTTTAAAGTGAGCAAGATGATGTTCATGAAATCAAATTAAAATTACCAAATTTAAAAAAAAAAAAAAAAAAAAAAATTCAAACGAGTGTAAATGCAAGTAACACATTTCATTTTAAAGTACACAGCAATATTATAAGTTGATGAAATTTCAAGATTTATCCTCAACAGAGCGCACAAAACTAAATGTTTGCAACCTAAAAATGTTTAATTAAATCAACCTAAATCTATTTTTCATTAACTTGTTAAACGTGCATTGATTTAAGTTGGGTAATAGGTTCCCTGAAGCTTCATTTTAGAGTAACATTCCCGACACATAGTAAGTAAAATAGTCTATTTTTCTGAGTTTAAAATCATTTTATAAGTTTTTTTCAGTAGTGAATGAATGATAAGATATTTTAATATTCCTACTCTCTAAACTAACTTCGTGGAAAATAGTTTCGTCATAGCAGTGCATCTGGGGGGCTGCAACATTTGATTGCAATAACAGATTGAATGTAGCCAAGTCAACAAAACCAGTTTTAATAAGCATAAATAAGATTCAGTTGCACCGCTAAAAAGGATGATTCTAGATGTCATTTAAAACATTAAGGTCACCCTTATATTTATTTTTGTTGTTAATTTTTCTCTTGTTATCTGTTAGCTTTAAAGACATCAAAATGTTCGTCTTCATATGAACTGATTTGCAGTAGATGCACAACGTAATGTATATTATAGAAATTTTTTTTAGTAAGTATAAAGATGTGTGTGTATAGTTGGGTAAATAGGCAGTTTTTATTTAAACTGGTCTTTTATTACACACCCTTCAAAAAAAGTATTTCGCATCAGTATAGATTTATATTATATATTATGGCATTACACGAAATCCAAACAGAGCAGAAGAAAGCACAGCAGCAATGCGGAGAATCAAAAACGGGTTTGCATGCATTTAAGGAAAACTGCCTACCCATAAAGCCATTTGCGATAAAAGCCAGAATGTCATAAATGCATAATTATTAATCCGGACAATGCAGCCATTACTCATTTGGAGCTCTATATATAGTTGTTGTAGACCTGTTGCGTACAACTGAATGTCTGAAAATGCTAGATTTGACTAGTAACAACAAACAGTCCATGCAGTGACTGAAACGGAGCACAGGAGAAAACGCAAATCTTTTTACAGGAAAAAACTCCACTTAGGCGGCAAACCTGCCAAATGAATTTCCATTTTTTATAGGCTTGCAGTATTTTTCAGCAAGTCCTGTAATTTGGTTTCCCTCTGCTGACAATGGTTCGAGGGCAAATATAGCATTTTTCATGTGAATTTGCAAACCGTCTATTCGCCGTGTGCCACACTCGGGAGGAACGAAACGTATTAAAATGTGCCAAAGTGTGTATGTGTGGGAGACCAGGAGACCCTGGAAGCAAGTATCAGAAGAACGGTCTCATCTCAAGGCACTCTGTGGATTGCCCCCATGGTGGCGGATGTTCAGGCCTAAATATTACCTTAAATTATGAAGAAATGCACCCAACAAAGATTTTATTGCACCATGCCCGGGACAATATATGTGCATACATAGTGCCCGAACATATGAAACGCTGTTGTTACAAACATTCGTGTTTTTAAAAGGCTGCAAATCAATTGATCGTTGGCATTCAGAGAAAGGAAGGTTGGGCGAAGTGGTCAGAACCATGCAAAGAGTGTGAACATAACACAAAGGCAGTTATCAGGCTCACGTGGGAAAATAAACACAGTTAAAAAAAGAAGAGAAATGCACAAGAGGATGTGCGAAGTAATAAGGCTGTTGTGAGGCTCTGCATACGTCTAGCGAGCGCTTGCTGAAGAATCAGGCAGGTGATGAGTGCAGAAAATGTGTGACAGTTAGCGCTGGTGAAGCTCGAGAGGCTATTCAGCTATTTTAGAATGAGGGAGTAAAAGACAAGGGAATCCAAATCCATGGCTCCATTATCTGATGGAAGGGACGGGACGGGACAAGAAAGAGAAAGACGGTAGGAAAGAGACAGAGGAGAGGAGAGGAGATCGGAGAGAGACGAGACGGCGGGAGGGACGGTGACGCGACGAGACGAGACGAGACGAGGGAGAGAGGAGAGACGTGAGACGAGACGAGACGAGGAAGAGACGACGACGAGGAAGAGGAGCGGAGAGGAGCGGGAGCGGGGGGGGGGGGGGGGGGGGGAGGGGAGGGGAGGAGAGGAGAGACATTCCGGAAAGAGCCGAGAGGAGAGGAGAGATGAGATGAGACGAGACGAGGAGAGGAGAGACGAGGAGAGATGAGACGAGGAGAGGAGAGACGTGGAGAGAAGGAGAGGAGAAGAGCGAGGAGAGCGAGGACGAGGAGAGGAGAGGAAGGAGGAGGAGAAGAGACGAGGGGGAGAGTAGAGGAGAGGAGGAGGGGAGAGGAGAGACGAGGAGAGATGAGGAGAGGAGAGGAGAGGAGAGACGAGGAGAGACGAAGACGAGGCGAGACGAGGCTGAGGGGAGAGGAGAACGAGAGGAGAAAGAGAGAGACGAGACGAGGACGAGGAGGAGACAAGGAGAGATGAGAGAGACGAAGGAGAGCGAGGAGAGGCGAGAGAGGAAGAGAGGAGAAGCGGGACGAGGAGAGACGGGGGGGGGGGGGGGTGGGGGGGAGAGGGGGAGAGGACGAGAGGACGAGACGAGCCGAGACGAGGAGGCGGAGGGAGGGGGGTGGGGGGGAAGGGGGGGGAAAGGAGAGAAGGGAGAGGACGAGACGAGACGCGGGAGGACGAGAACGAGACGAGAGGGAAGGAGATTAGACGAGAGGAGAAGGAGAAGAGACGAGAACGAGAGGAGAAAGAGACGAGGAGAGATGAGACGAGACGAGCAGAGAAGACTAGCCGAGACAGAGGCGACGCGAGGAGCGACGGAGGAGGAGAGCGAGACGGAGAAGAGACGCGCCGAGGAAGAGGAGAGACGCGGAGGGAGAAGAGACGAGACGGAGAGGAGAGGAGCGGAGGGAGACGGGAAGACGAGCCGCGACGAGGAGAGGGAGAGGAGAGCGAGGAGAGATGAGACGGGGAGAGGAGATGAGACGAGCAGAGGAGAGGAGAAGAGACGAGGAGAGGGAAGAGAGAGGAAGGGGGAGAGAGAGCTGAGGACGAGACGAGGACGAGGAGAGGAGAGACAAGGAGAGATGAGGGACGAGACGAGGAGAGACGAGACGAGGTCAGAGGAAGGAGCGGAGGAAGAGCCGAGGAGCGACGAGGATAGGAGAGGAGGAGGAAAGGATAGGAGAAGGACGAGGCGCAGAGCGGAGGAGAGGGAGGAGAGGATGAGCGGGAGAGATGAGGATGGTAGGAGAGGAGAGGAGAGGAAGGAGATGAGAGGCGAAGAGACACGAGGAGAGCCAGGAGAGAGACGAGAGGAGAAAGAGCGAGACGAGCCGAGGAGAGCCGGAGAGACAAGGAGATCTGAGGATGAGACGAAGAGAGAGAGGCGACGAAGAGAGGAAGGGCGAGGAGAAGATCCGCGGAGGAGCGCGGAGAGGAGAGAGGAGGAGAGGAGAGGTGAGAAGGGATACGAGACGAGACTAGACGAGATAGCGAGACGAGACGATAGGAGAGATACGAGACGAGGGGAGAGGAGAGGAGAGGAGAGGAGAGGAGATAAGGGGGGGGTGAGAGGAGAGGAGAGGAGATAAATAAATAAATAATAATAATATAAAATGTAATATCAAAAAAAAGAGAACGGATGAGGAGAGATGAGAGAGCGAGAAGAGACTAGCAAGAGAAGAGGAAGCGAGGGAGGAGAGGGGATGAGACGAGGCGAGAGAGCCGAGATGAGACGAGCGAGGAGAGGAGAGGAAGAGAGAGGATGAGACGAGGGGGGAGGCGATGAGGAGAGACGCGGAGAGGAGAGGAGAGAGAGGAGAGGGAGGAGAGGAAGAAGGGAGGAGAGGCTAGGAGGGAGAGGAGTAGACTATAGCGGAGAGGATAGACAGAGGCGAGACGAGACGAGCCGACGGAGATTAGGACGAGCCGAGGAGAGAGAGGAGAGGGGAGTAGAGAAGACGGAGAGGAGACGAGGAGAGTAAAGGGGGAGAGGAGAGGAGACGCGACGAGACGAGACGAGCGAGTACGAGACGAGACGAGGCGAGGAGAGGAGGATGAGAAGAGACGAGACGAGGAGGAGACGAGACGAGACGAGCGGGAGAAAGCGATGAGACGAGAGAGAGAGAGAAGCGATTGAGACGAGAGGAGGAAGAGACGAGGAGAGGAGAAGAGACGAGGGAGAGATGCGGGAGGGAGAGGAGAGGAGAGGAGAGGAGAGGAGAGGAGGAGGAGAGGAGAGGAGAGAGAGGAGCGACGAGGAGAGGAGAGGAGAGTGGCAGGAGAGGAGGAGAAGGGAGAGACGAGGAGCGGGAGAGGAGAGCCGAGGAGAGATGAGGACGAGGCGAGGAGAGTAGCGGAGCGGAAGGAGCCGAGAGAGTAAAGGGGAGGGAGAGGGAGAGGAGACGAGAGGAGAGGAGAGGAGAAGAGATGGAGAGGAGAGGAGACGAGAGGAGACGGACGCGACGAGGAGAGGGCGGAGAGGAGAGAGAGGAGTGGGCGGGGAGACGAAATCAAGTTCCAAAATGCGTGACCATGTGACAATGTCCAAAAATGAGTCTTGCCGTACCTCACTAGGAAATACATTAAATAAATACACTAAATGTAGATCATCATTCTCTAATACTCCTAAAAAAACTTTGCATTTAAAATTAAATGGAAACATATTAATATCTACAGCAAAAGCTGTCGATAGATTATAAAAAAATTTAAATGGTCAAATATATGGAAATTGACGGTTTTATTACTACCTTAAATAGGGGTCAAAAAATTAATATTTTTGCCACAACTACTAAATGGGAGGTATGTTATAATTAAGCGATATAGATATTAGTACGCCACCATGAATAGTCTGTGCATTTGCATGATTATTCCTATCATTATCATTATCTTTATTAGTATACTATTTTAGTTACATCCGTGACGGTTACACAAGCTCCAGTTACTACACCTTAAATATCAGAGGACCTTCAGGGCATACCCAGAGACAAATTAACTACCACATTTAGTATAAGTTTTGCCACAACTACTACTAGGTTAATCGATGGTTTACGTTTTTTATTGATTTATTGACATTTCGACGATGATATACATAAATGACCGGCACCCACGGAGAATACTATTTTGCATTTTAGAAACTTATGTTCTGTATTGCTATCATGATCTGTATCGTAAAAGAAGCATATACAAATAAAACTTGAAATTGAATTGAATTGAATTATTTTTTGGTTTGTTTTGTGTTTTTTTAACTCAGGACAAACATAATACTACTATTTGTCTTACCCACATCTACCAATGGAGGATTAATGAAAACACCGAAAAAGACTAAATAATACCGTTCATGAATATGTTTATTACTGGACGTGAAATCTGTATTTGCATTTAGCAATCTTGCAATTATTAGTTTTATAATAATACTAATCATTATTATATATTATTATTATATCAGCAGTTTTTATTGTTTTTTTTTTTTTTTTTTTGATTTTTTTTATTATTTTATGTTTATTATCTTATTATTATTTTGACTTTATTTCAGTTCTGCAATACCTACAAGGGATATGAATGAAAATACACATAAAAATACAATAAAGAAATAAAAGATATGAATTGAAAACAAATAAACAAACAAACGTTTTTTCCATTTTGAATAAATGATTTTGTATTTTTTTATTTTGGAATATTTCCACTTATTATTTTTATGTTTTTTATTATTTAATTAAATATATATTTATTATTTAACTACACTTAATTAATTACAATATATATATTATGTCCTTGTTACAAATTATAAAAAAAATATAATATATATAATATATATATATATATATATAGATATATTCTATATATTATATAATATATATATATATATATATATATATATTATGATCTTTCTAAGGTTCAAACTGTATCTCAGCTCCTCATTTAGGTTTATGAAGCTAGCTGTGTTCTGCTGGTTTAGCAGTAGACCTTAACATGAGGGCAGCTCTCTTAATTAAGCAGACGTTCAAACCTCCCTCCGCGACTCCAGCAGCACTGTATGTTCACACGGCAGATGAGTGGTGTATTCTGTTTTGTATGTAATGTAATTAAAGACTCATTGAAGGATGCAGGAACTAAGGACTCTGTGTGTGTAATATCATCTTTTGTGTAGTCCTGCATTAAACCCCAGTAATGCCACCGCAGGGATGGGAAGGTCATGTGTCAGAATCTCTGAGCGTGCAAGAGCAACAATAAACCTAATGTGATACACACTGTCAAAACCCACTGAGCTCCTATCTAGACAGAATTTCAAGACATCGTAGATAATATACCTTGTTTTGGCCAAATTCTAGGGCACTGTTACATGTAAACTATAATTTGGGGTCAGTAAGATTAATAATTTACTCATCAAGGACGCATTACATTGATCAAAAGTGACAGTAAAGACATTTATAATGTTACAAAAGATTTTGGTTTCAAATAAATGCTGTTCTTTAGAACTTTCTATTCATCTGTGAATCCTGGGAAATAAATGTATCACAGTTCCAGAAACATATATCGTGCAGCACAACTGTTTTTTAATTATTGATAATAATCAGAAATGTTTTTTGAGCAGCAAATCATCATATTAGAATGATTTCTGAAGATCATGTGACACTGAAGACTGGAGTAATGATGCTGAAAATACAGCTGCACATCACATAATAATAAATTAAATTTAAACAGAGATTCACATAACATACAGCTGTTTTAAATTCTAATAATATTTAATTGTTTTTACTGTATTTTTTTTTTTTTTTTAACAAAGTAATGGGTGAATGGGTGAATTTAATAAATTTTTAGATCTTAAGACTTTTGTTATTTTTGTTATTGTTGTGTTACTGTTATAGTTTTCTTTTTATAAACTGAATCATTTTTTTTATTTATGTAATTTTGTTGTACATTTTGACATTTTTAGTAATTAAAAAAATTATATATAATATGAGTATATATATTATATATATATATTATATATTATTATATATATATATATATTGTATGTAGGTAATCACATAATGCTGATATACAGCCATATCACACGGCTACTCATTTGATATTGAATTTATACAACAGCTCGACGGCACGAGTGTATAAATAAAAAAGAACCAACAACGAAGTGTCTTTAAAAACCTTATTTTGTGTGAAACTACTCCCTTCCACCATGGATTCCGATCTCACTTTGACAGTTTAACAGCTGAGCTCAAGATCCGTTACTAATTCAAAAACATCACTTTAGAATTTTTGTAACGAAGGAATGTTGAGTTGCTTCATTGAAAGCTTATTGTATCACTGTATTAAAAGCTCACTGTATGTACAGTAGAGTATTATGAGAGAGAGAGATGGACTGAGCGAGTGTGATTACTGTAGTGGCCAAAAGTTTGAGAATTACATAAATATTAGTTTTCAAAAAGTTTGCTGCTAAACTGCTTTTAGATCTTTGTTTCAGTTTTTTCTGTGATGTACTGATATATAATTACAAGCACTTCATAGGTTTCAAAGGCTTTTATCGACAATTACATGACATTTATGCAAAGAGTCAGTATTTGCAGTGTTGCCCTTCTTTTTCAGGACCTCTGCAATTCGACTGGGCATGCTCTCATCAACTTCTGGGCCAAAATCCTGACTGATAGCAACCCATTCTTTCATAATAACTTCTTGGAGTTTGTCAGAATTAGTGGGTTTTTGTTTGTCCAGCCCGTCTCTTGAGGATTGACCACAAGTTCTCAATGGGATTAAGATCTAGGGGAGTTTCAGGCCATGGACCCAAAATTTCAACATTCTGGTCCCCGAGCCACTTAGTTATCACTTTTGCCTTATGGCACGGTGCTCCATCGTGCTGGAAAATGCATTGTTCTTCACCAAAATGTGTGTTGGATTGTTGGAAGAAGTTGCTGTTGGAGGGTGTTTTTGGTACCATTCTGTTATTCATGGCTGTGTTTTTGGGCAGAATTGTGAGTGAGCCCACTCCCTTGGATGAGAAGCAACCCCACACATGAATGATGTCAGGATGCTTTACTGTTGCAATGACACAGGACTGATGGTAGCGCTCACCTTTTCTTCTCCGGACAAGCCTTTTTCCAGATGCCCCAAACAATCGGAAAGGGGCTTACATCGGAGAATATGACTTTGCCCCAGTCCTCAGCAGTCCATTCACTATACTTTTCTGCAGAAGATCAATCTGTCCCTGATGTTTTTTTTTGGAGAGAAGTGGCTTCTTTGCTGCCCTTTGCTGCCACCAGGCCATCTTCCAAAAGTCTTCGCCTCACTGTGCGTGCAGATGCGCACACATTCTGCCTGCTGCCATTCCTGAGCAAGCTCTGCACTGGTGGCACATCCGATCCCTCACAGCTGAATCCTCTTTAGGAGACGATCCTGGCGCTTGCTGGACTTTCTTGGATGCCCTGAAGCCATTCTTCTTTACATGAATTGAACCTCTTTCCTTGAAGTTCTTGATGAACCTATAAATTGTTGATCTTAGTAGCCACAATATCCTTGCCTGTGAAGCCATTTTTATGCAACGCAATGATGGCCTGCACGCGTTTCTTTGCAGGTCACCATGGTTAACAATGGAAGAACAATGATTCAAGCATCACCCTCCTTTTAACATGTCAAGTCTGCCATTCTAAACCCAATCAGCCTGACATAATGATCTCCAGCCTGTGTGCTCGTCAACATTCTCACCTGAGGTTAACAAGATGATTACTGAATGATCTCAGCAGGTCCTTTAATGACAGCAATGAAATGCAGTGGAAAGGTTTTTTTTGGGATTAAGTTAATTTTCATGGCAAAGACAGGACTATGCAATTCATCTGATCACTCTTCATAACATTCTGGAGTCGTATATGCAAATTGCTATTATAAAAAACTTAAGCAGCAACTTTTCCAATTACCAAATATTTATGTAATTCTCAAAACTTTTGGCCACGACTGTACATTGCATCTGATACAGCATTCATTCTTCAGCAAAATCTCATATTCACAATAAAACTTTAGTTTGAATGTCCGCTGAGGAAAGCGATATCTTTGTCGTACTATCTGTTATGTGTTATTTGTGATTTCTGATGTGATCGCTGCTTTTTTTATTTTTTTATTTCATCTTATATCTTAAGGTAAAAAATAACTTCCTTTGTTTACAACCGTGTTTCAGTCTCTTTCAATATAAACGGAGTCTTTGGTGTGGATTAGATAAGAAGTACATTTTGTTGTCGTCTTATGATGGTGTAATTTATGTAAATTAAATATCACATGGAGTAACTCACACCATTTCTCAATACTAAATACTATAATTACTACTATTATTTTAAAATAAATATGATTTGAATAATACATATTTAATAAACACAACAACAGCCATCATAAAAGTTGCTAGACAATTCAGTCAAAAGGTCAAAGGGAGCGCTCTGATATACAGCATTAAAGTTATATAAAATACAACGTGATGAGATTTTGCATATATATATATATGTGTGTGTGTGTGTGATATATGTGTGTGTGTGTGTGTGTGTGTGTGTGTGTGTGTGTGTGTGTGTGTGTGTTTGCAACCAGCTGAAATAAGTTTCTTATATTTTATTGCTTTCTTTTTTTTATTTTACGTCAGTGAACATTTTATTTCAAGTAAAGAATTTTTTTTATGGTTTTAATTTTAGTTTCAGTTTTAGTATAATAATAAATAAATACAACAAAATAACCCTGAAACAGAAATAATGTTGGTTATATTTAATTTAATAAAAACAATTACTGATATAAGACTAAATTTGGTTACTATACTCAACGCTTGAAGGTTGATGCCAATGCAGGACGTTTTAAAATTAGACTAAACACAACCCTAAATATAAATATACTTGAATTTGATGAAATACTAAATTTTTCGATCTAGTTAATGCTGTAACAGTTTGGGAACAGAACGATTCCATCACTTCAGCATCATTTCAGACAGGCTGCACATGAAGCTAATCTTGAGCGACGGGCCGTTTCCCCACAGGGAAGTCAAGTGAAAACACTCAAACAAAACACCTCGTGATCCTCCCTCCACTCGTCTTCATACGGCCCGTCAAACAATTAAACCGTCTGCTCTGGAAACATCTCCTAACGTTTCTCCTGGTCAGATCTGAAGAGAAACACAACACTCCTGCTCATTTAGCCGCATCTCTGCTCCGCTGGAGAACGGATGAGAGGCCTAACGATTATCTGAATAAGGAAAAACAAATGCCAGCATCTGCAAACATCAGAAAATGCCTCGGTGCTTTTTGCGATTAAAACACCTCTCTTTCAGACAGCACGCTCTGTGGTCAATATCTCAATGTGATGATGTTTCTCTGTCGTTTAATTACCTAAAGAGCACTAGGAAATGACATTATCTCCCCTCAAACAGCAAATTAAGGCAGGATGTTTTGTGGTCAATATAGCTGATAGATCATGATTTTGAAACAAAACCTCTACAACGCACGTAATTATCCTGCAGCGTTCATGCCCTCGAGAAACTACATTTCCTCTAAAACGGATAGAGAAAAACAAGGTTCAAATTTTTTAAAAATAAATAAATTAAATATTTAAATAAATAAAATAAATAAATATTTAAATAAATATTTATCTAAATAAAAATGTTATTTAAAATATTTTTTACATTTCCTTTATGTACTACTAAATGTTCATTATACTTAGGTTTATATACAAATAGAGTATATCTAAACATTAAATTCTCATAATACTCTTTGCAACAGTCTACCAATGGATAAGAAATTTGAAAAAAAATAATATTATAATTAAATACCATTATCATAAAACTGTATTTTGCAATTTTTCATATTATTAATATATTATTATTACTTCTACTATTTTAAAATGTCTTAAATATTTTTGGCAGCCACACCTCCAATGGGAGATTAATTAAAAAATAAATAAAAAATAAATACAATATTAAAAATACATTATTTTTATTAGTGTACCCATAAAACCTGTATTATGCATTTATCAATTCGTGCATATAAATCTTAGGATTATGGTTACTACTACTGAACAACTAATACCTCAATGCAAAGTAACTAGAAAACTTCTGCACATAATTATAATAATGTTTAGTTTGAGAGACAAAAAAAGTTTGAAGAAAAAAACATTCCAAATTTAATGATCAATAAATAACATAAATAACAAAAAATATAATAAACTAATAGAGTGTGAAAATGGGCTTTTATTTAATAATAATACAGTTATATATTAATCGTAACTTACATAATCACATGAAGCAACAATAAATAAATATTGTTAAAATTAATATTTACAGTGATTTTATTACTATACTTTATTTGTGTGTTTTATCACCTAAGATTTTTTTATTTAATAATAAATATATATTGATATATATATTTTTTTTTACAAAGCTATTAATAAAACAGAAGTATTGTAGTATGCTTTATAAGGAAAATATACCAGTCCATGTTAGTCAAGCATCAAACTTTCATGCTTTAATTCAGTGGATTCTTGCCCATTTCTTGTATTTATTTGTATACAATTTACTACCAATTTCCTAAGTCAGAACATTATTTCACAGAGCCAAACTTATTCTTTACACAAATGTAAGATGACAAATACATAGCTCACTTCTTGCAGATTTTAGGATGGTGGTCTTCGTCCAAGTAGGGGTATGATTATATTTGGGCGTGGGTATGTAGCATCTAAAAGATTTGTCAAACTTGACCTGGGCCAGTAAAACAACCATCCCAAAAAACAAAAAAAAAACCATAAAGACGCCCAACCCAACATCAGTAGTTATCCTAGAAACACCACACAATCAATGAGAATGCATTAAGCACACGTGCATGAGTAATGACCAATAAAAAATCAAAAACAGACATTTCGTCTTTTGAATCGCCTCTTAGTGTCAGAAGAAATATGATTAGCGCTGCTCAGGTTTGCGTTAATTGCAACAGGAGCCATCTCACCAGTGCATGTCTCAATCAACGGCTTAAAACAGCGTTTCCTTATCATTTTCTCACTAATTCGCGTGCGGTACTCTCCTTCTCATTCAGGCCGAGACGCGACACTATGCATATCATAAGAATGAACATGACTCGATTGAAATTAAAAACTAGAGGTGCTTCAGACATAAATGACTGTGAGGGTGGTTAAATTCTTTGATGGGCCCATCAGATCCTTTAATGGAGGGGGGGTGATAATACATAGATTTTACCGACAAAAGAGACAGAAATGGTGTTTTCGCCATTCATGCCAACTATTAAAAAGTGTGAAATTTCAAGAGATATCAGCAAATGAAGTTCAATAATGTGTGGTCAAATATTGGTCTCTAGACACAATTAAACTGATGAACCACAGGCATTACGAGGAGGTGAAATTCCGTTTTCGAGTGTGATATGTTTATATTGTTCCATCTTTGCAGCTGTGTTCACACAGATAACAGCATTAATTTGGTCCTAATCCCGTTTCCCCCCCCAGTTTGCTCCAGCGAGGCGTCCTGCAAACCCACCGATATTCTAGCAGGAGTTGTGTGCTGGTAAATATGTACTTAGTAAATGCTACAGATAACGCCAGCAGAGCCAGAGCCGTCTGTGAGGAGACGCTATGACCTGCCAGCCTGAGGGGACGTATGCCATCGTAAATCTGGGAGGACGACCGCTCTGAATTCATCAGTGCGTAACAAAGCTGGGGTGGCTCGGAAAAAGAAGCAGGATGTTCTCCAGTATTTGAGCTGTGAGGTAGTGGAGGGGAGCACATTGAAGCTTATTTCACCTCAGGCCGTGGTTCTACAGAATCCACAGGTGGAGGTATTTTGTACAGAAACTGTATTTTGCCTCCATTTTATATATATATATATATATATATATATATATATATATATATATATATATATATATATATATATATATTATGTATGTGTAACACAATATTATAATAATAATATGTATATGTAATACTAATAGGAGTATTAATAAATATATCATATGCATATATAAAAATAAAGGTAGAATTTATATTATAAAAATGTAGGAAAATATATACAATATAATAGCAATAATGAATATAAATAATGACAATAATATCAAACTATATAATGCGGATTATAAACATGTCTCATCTTGCTTATCGATAAACATCAAGGTTAGAATTTTATAGTACTAAACGTAGTAAAATAGATCCAAATATAATCACAATAATGATATAAATATGACAATCTAATACTAAATATCATTATATTAGTTAATATATAATTATTGGATTACACCAATAAGAGGATAACTATATAATTGCATCAGCTTTTTAGAAATTAACAAATAACATATATTAAAAAAACACCGAACCATAATGATAATAATATAATAATAATAATAATAAGACTGCATATCATCGATTGCATATATAAAAAAATTAAATAAAATGTATATTATAAAAAATATATTTGAACATTAAACTTTAAAATATTTATTAGTAAATCAATTTAATATTTATACTTTTTTATAAAATCTTTATTTTTTTATTAAAAATATGTATTTTTGTTTTTTATATAATAGAAATATGCTGTGTGTATGTACCTTTTTCATTTTTATAACAACATCAACATTTTACATTTTCTTCATATTATAATATTTACATTTTTATTTTAAGTTCAATTGTGTGTGTTTTGTTGATATGAAACGTATATATTATATTGTTTCATTAAAAAGTCAAATAACTATAATACATATGAGTATAGAATTTAAAATATTATTGTATTAAATTTACATTATAAATATAACTATCTATTATCTTATTATTTTATTGCATTTAAGACACTTATTATTATAACATATTCCTTTATATATTATACACTATAATTTCATTTTTTTTTGTTTGGTACTACTCTATTTTTCAATGTTATTTATATTTGCCTTTTCTTCCCTTTTTTATTTTGATTTCCTACTAGAAAAAATAATGAATTCATTATTTTTTAACAGTATAATAACACGACACACCCCACATATTTAATATTTTAATGTATTTATTAATTATTATATTTTTTTATAAGACCTATCTATGTTGTTCGTGTGTCACATGTGTATGTTTATATAGATAATTAGCATCATATTTATATAATCTTTTGTATTTTTACGTAGGACATGTAATCCTGTGTTCAGAAGTGGCATTCAACTATGATCTCCGTCGTTCCTCATTTAGTAGTAGACTACCACATGGTTTCCCTTCCTGATTTTATTCCTGGAATAGAAACTTCATTTGTGTGATTTGAATCTCATTTTGAATTCTGACATTACATTGCGTAGCGTGGCGTGACATACAGGGCCAAGTATGGTGACCCATACTCAGGGTAAAATTGCTCTGCATTTATACCATCCAAAGGTCACACACAACACCGTGATCACCCACACAATCGCGGAGCATACACACACCCGAGTAGCAGTGGTTATCATTTATGCTTTCTGGCGCCCGGGGAGGCAGTTGGTGAGTTTAGTGCCTTGCTCAAAGAGGCACCTCCAGGCTCGTGGTATTTCCTCCGGCCCAGACTCGAACCCAACACCTTAGGGGTTAGGAGTCAAACTGCTCTCACCACTAGGCCATGACTTCGTCCCCTAGATTATCCCCTATAGGTTTGAATTTCCAAGTGCTGACGCCAGCGTGGCCCGACATCAGCAGGCTTTGCAGAATGTTTTTTGCTGAGAGAGAGCTCCAACACTCTGTGAGGATCAGCGGCTGCGACGCTCTCAAATCTGCTTCGTTCATCCGACGCCGCTGCCGATGCTTTCCAGGCATTTATGCAAATGTGCAGCAGACTGTACTCGACACACCTCCTCATGCATTTGAGACTTTTTTCCTCCTCTCTCATTTCTCCCTGCTCTCGTTCGCGTCTTTTTATTCGCGCTGTTTTGCATCCTGTTGCTCGTTCAGACTCTTACTGTATTATTAAACTTCACTGTGTAACTCATCTCAACAGTTTGTGCTCATGACAGCAGAAAGACCTGAAGTTTCCTGACTTACACTGAGTGTTTCTTCATGCAGGCTAAGAAAGAGCTCCGTTAGCATGTCACAGGAGATGATTTCATACAGCTCTAGAACTGCATGTGATTTTAATTAGACACAAACACTATAAATAAGGTTCACTACAAGTCAAGTCATCTTTATTTATATGATGGCGGGCGTTTAAAGCTAAAACAGATTGTGTCAATGCGAAGTTTTGTCAAATCTTTATTCGGAATAACAGTGTGTAGCAATAATGCAAAATTACAGTTTAAAAAGGGGCATTCATCATTGAAAATTCAGTGATGTCATCATGCAGCTCAGTTCAGTTTAAATGAGTATCTGTACGCTAAAAGTCCAGGGCAATCAAGAAGTCCCCGATACGCTGGGTTTTGGAAGTGTCAAACCCAGCTAGCTGTGTAGGAGGCGCCCGGGCATAGGGAATACGGCAAAACTCCGATCAAGTGATAGAATGGAGAAAAACCTTGGAGAAACGCCAGGCTTGCGGACTTAGATAGAGGGACACTTGCATTTACAGGCGATATCACCACCCAAACTTGATGTGCAAATGATGGGCAGGCGGGGGGGGGGGGGGGGAGTGGAGAGGATAGCTATTTAAACTGAACTGAGCTGGCATGAATGACATATCGTATGAATTTCAATGATGGAACTGGGGCACTTTAACAGGTCATTTTGCATTATGTGACACTGTTTTCGGCTAATTAATGTTGTTTAGTTGCTGGTGATGGCAATCTTCAACTTGTTTACCGCGGGGTCTATATAAATTGAAAGATAGACTTGACTGCGCTTGACTTGAGAAACACAAGGCTCATCGGGGTGTCATGTTCTCCTCTGACGGCAGTAAATTAAACGGCATCTATGTTCAATTGCTAGGCTCGGGGCATGTCATAAGTCAAGGCAAAATGCTGTATATCGAGAACGGAGTGCTTCAGCCGCCTTTCAACAGGTGAGTAGAATTACTGAGAGGCTGATACTAGCAGCTCGTTCTGGAAAAAAAAAAAAAAAGATTTCTCGATATATCATGAGAGCTTACGAGACAGATATCTGTATTCACTTCATGCACTGAACAACACTTGACCACGAGATCTGCGGAGACCCTCGTTTCATAGGCAGATCCAGCTCTCTCACTCTGTGTACTGTGGATCTCAAAGTGGGCACTGGAGCGCTCGTGATTAAACACATAAGATACAGATCTCTCAGCAGACATCGACTGACCTACAGGAACCAGCATTAAGGTCTCAGGCGGGCGTATCGGAAAAATCCAGTGGTTTTTTCACAGCGTAAAAGGGCAGCTTATTACAATACGACTCGTTACTGCTCTGTAGTATCGCAGATTCGCCGTGCTGCAATCCCTTGGTCCTGAACAGTCTAAACAATACATCACTCACGAATCAAAATAATGCACACCAGCACACACAACAACACCAACAATGCAAAGAACAAATCACACAAAAACACAGGACACACACGAGTTCCACACACGACACACACACACACCCATTTTTGGTGACTTACATCTCCCAGACACACACACGGGCACACACAACAGAACACCACACAATGGTCCTAAACAAAACAAACAACTCACAAAAAAAAAAAAAACGACACACACCAACACACAGACAACAGACACACACAACAAACAACACACCACACACACCATCACACAACACACAACCACACACCCATCACCCCCACGACACAACCACACAACACCCACACACACAACATACACACACACAACTACACACACCACAAACACACACACCCACACACCTACACACACAAAACCACCCACAATTCACAGCCGCACACTAACACCCCACACACACAACCACACAGACCACATACCACACACACACACACCACCACAACATCACCACACACACACACACAACACAGTAACCCACAAACGAACACACACACACACACACCAGCCACACACACACACACAATCACACCCACCCAACCCCACAACCCCACAACAACACACACAAAAAAGACACAAACACAAACCCACACACAACCCACACACACAAAAACCACCCCCAACACACAACAACAACCACCGGCACACACCACACGACACATCCCAACCAACCAAACACACACAACCACACACCCACGCACATTTTTTTTTTTACCCAGGACCACAAGAACCAAAAACACAACCACAACACACCAACACACACAACAACCCACACCACAACAGTTTGAACAAAAACACCCAACCACACACAAAACCACACACACACAACACACCACACCACCCACAACCCCCACACACCGCCAACCCCACAACACCAAACATCCAAACGACACCACACCACACAACAACCAAACAAAAACACACCAACAAACAGACACCCTTACACTCACACAATCACTTCACTACCTCCACAAACAACACTTTATTCCCAACACAAAACAAACAATCCACAGCACACACAAAACACCCACACAAACCATACACAGACAAACACAACACACACACACAAAACACAAGACACATCACAACAGTTCACACAAGAACACAGACAAAAGTGTCAAGCCAACAAACAAAACAAAAACAAGAAAAAAAAAACAAAACAAAAAACAAACACAAACAACAAAAACAGTACAACAACAAAAAACACACAAAGACAAAAACACACTAAAAAACAAACAAAAAGCACAGAAAAAGAAACAAACACACCACCAAACTAAACAAAGACACATCGCAAAGACAAAAAAACCAAAAAAAAACACAAAAAAGAGAGACAAAAAAAAAAAGCCCAGACACAAAAAAAAAAAAGAAACACAGCACAGAAAAACCAAACACACACACTACACCACACACACACACAACATATAGATAATTTTTTTAACATCAATACATTATTTTACACTTTATTTAGCGTGTTTTATGGCCATGAGAAATGAGGCACAATAGAGTTAAATGTCATAAAAATTGCCACTTTTTGCAATCATGCAGCATTATCTTTGTGCAAACATACTTTGCGTTTCCGTCTTGGATATTCAGGGGAAAAACTATTGGCCATATTCTAGAGAATTCACCCTCGGCAGAATTCAGATCATTATCACATTTTTACTAGGAAAAGCCAAATCAAGCTCGTTCTATTTTAACCCCTAAACGCAAAACTGAACGCGTAAACTCCGACCAGCTCCTCCATCCACACTACATCACGACAGCAGAGCGAAGCGGGATCGTGAAGCGCCAAACAGACCGCTGATGGCTTTCACTTAAAAAAGGCGAAAAGAAAGAGCCTTTATCACTCATAACAAGGGCTTTTGTCAGCCAACAAACTTCTCTTCCCATGACTTTAATCTCGCGCCTTGTTCCACTGATCTTATGAATAAATCATAAAGGCCTACACCCCCTTCGGGGCTCGGAGCAGTTGCATGGCCCTGGAAACACAAGGAAGTGATTTATGGGAGATAAGAGCAAGAGATGCCTTCCCAATACAACTTTGTATCCACTCCTTTGTCCTCCCTGATCATCGACTTTACGACACACATCCCGACATCAGAATGGATAATTATGGGGATTTGTGAGTCGACAGCATCCCGGCCGTGATTTAGAGTAGCCAAAAAAAGCTCTGCTGAGCACCGTCATTCAGGGAGATCAGAAACGCTTACTACCTGCCGCTAAACACTGCTCTTGTGTGTTAACTATAAATGAGCGCTTTCATGTGCTTGATTTGATAGCACTGATGGAGTTTTTCGGTGGGTCAGGATGGAGGCCGGGGAGCAGACACTTAAACCCGGCGATCGATCTGCCAGAACGTATTGATCAGTTCCTGTCAGACTCAGACGATCGATGCACCGAATGATTTCAGGATAGTTTCCTTATCGACCACCGGACCTCAAACAAAAGCGGCACGAACCGACACCAAAACCCATGCAGCATGTTTCGGGGTGGTGTCCGTCGGCAAGACCAATGCGTATTGCCTATGGACGTGGGCAAACAGCCGATTTTTCGAGTGGGCTAAGGACAACTGTGTGGGAACATAGGAGTTGTGCTGAGGTTTGCGAACTAAACTCTAATAACTGTTTGTAGAATTGTAAATAAATAAAAATACATCAACTAAATACATATACAATAAATAAAATAACAAGACGGCAGCTAACAATACGTATACAGAGTCTTCATACAAACGGCAAGTACAATCGTAAAAACAGAACGGTGAAAACTAGTGAATGAAATATAGAAATTCAGTTAAGGTGTTTGACAGTTGTGGCACCGGGTAGCGATCGAGGGTAAGACGAGGCAAAATCCGGGACAATAACTACATTGAGAGGCGGGAGGGAGTGCACGGTTAAACATACGAGATTAATAAATAGGTATATATATAGTGTGAGAGATATAAGTAAGATGAGAGAGTAAAGAGCGAACAGCACACCTCGGAAGCGCCACGAGACAGCGCGAGGGTGATACAAAAGAAAATTTAATGTAATTGAATACATCTATATACAGTTTTTGTATTACAGTAGGAGTGACGAATCTCAACAAGTCCAGAGAAGCGGAGCGGTTGTGACAAATCGCGCTATTAGAGAGTGAGCGAAAATCTGCTCTACATCCTGAAAAAGAAACGTAGAATGGCTGACGATAGGTAGAACGATCGTGAAACAAACGCTCTCTCACATAAGATCCGCATAGAGACATAACCCACTCACGTATCAACGCAAGCGAGTAAAAGCTATCTCCTAACAGTCAGATGAAAGATAGAGACATAACATAAATATGCAGTCATAAAAAGGAACGGACAGTAACACAAGCAGAGCTAGGAACTTGTGCTGAGTCTACATAAGACCAGATAAAATTCAAGCTAGAGATAATATAACAGTGAAAAGATCTTATTGTGGATATGAGCTTAAGGAGATAAATAAAACGAGTAATAATGTATTTAAGAGAAAAATGTACATGAAAACTGTTAGTTTATTGATCTTGCTTAACATACAAATAACGTTCAGGATATTGAGGATTTGTATAATTTTAAAAAACTAAATACCGGAACAGACGGTAAGTTGAATTGTAGCTTTAAGTGTTATGAGTAAATAGTCTGCGATGTGCACGGCATCCCAAAGGTGGACCTACCGAGCTCTTGTAATTTCTGTGGAAAAAATATTTTCATTTCCTCAGTCGCTAATCTAGTCCTACTGTGCCCCCGATAGACCACAGACGACACACTGGTGTCATACGTGCGTAGACATTGCTCATTAATTTTTTTTAGCACATGAGTCGGTGGTTCTGTTTGAATCAGACTGACCTCCAAAATCCAAATAGCGTACATCGCAACTCGCCTCCGCAGATTACGAGCGTTTTCTGGCTCTTTCTGATTGCAGCGAGAGGACGCTTATGAAGCCAACATCTGCGCTGATACACCACAAGGACACTTTCTATCAACCTGCCAATAGCTGTATTATAGACAAACAAGCTCTTGTTATCTCGGAGCACTTCAGACGTGGAGTGACTCATTGTGTTGCTCTACAGAGGCCCTTGGGTTCAGATGATGTACTGTTGCGTCTCGTTTGGTGTGCCTTTAAAGACAATGACATTTAGCTTTACTCATAGCTGCTTCCTCAAAAACGTCTTCAGAAACGCTCATTTGTTTTCCTGTTCTCAGTGACGACCTTTAAGAGTGGCGTGCGACTCGGTAACCTACTACAGAACATGCATAACTACTCAACCAGCAGCAGAAATATATACTGCTTAAAATACTATATATATA
>NC_056584.1:27570527-27627070 GCF_018340385.1 Cyprinus carpio | reverse complement strand
GTCTTACCCGACGCGAGCAGGACCGCTCTCCTGGAAAACCATTCTCTTGATTTTGGTCTCCCTCAGGAGAGACTCCTGAAGATGTCAGAAGAAGACATTGCAGTAACTGAGTTCTGCCCTCCTCTCCTCCCTCCTCCTCTTCCAGCACCTGCACTTCAGCTGGGCAAAAACAACCCCTGCATTGTTGAGAGCGTGTGAGGATGGCATTGGTTGGCACAGCTGTTGTCTGGAAGCAGAGGTTTAGGGACAGTGTTCTGATGGCCCAGTGTGTCTTATCTATCAGGGTCTCCCCAGAGGAGGTGAGAGCTCCGTCTCCACATGATTCAACACACTCAAGGACCCAGACAAGGCCTGAGGGGAATGAAAAAAGTACACAACACACACAAACACACACACACACACACACACGCAAGCACAGAGCGCTTCAGGTATTGTCAAGCAGCACACCGAGCTCAGTGGGAGAAATACTTATTTAGTGTTGGAGTGTTTTGACCCGGTCTCGGGTTCATGCATTATAGCTGATGCTTCAAAGGGGATGACTGTAAATGTTCTCCAGTGAGATATTCACTGCTGCTGAGGACACATGCTCACTGCAGGGGGACAGTTTTTTAGTATGGATGTGCTTTATCAGGTTATCGCAAAAGTTATTTTATTTCAAGTCAGGGGATGGGAACATCATGAAACATGTTCACATCCAGGTTTTACACCAACATAAAAAAAAAAAAAAGTGTATGATATAAATATTTATTTATTTTTTTGTTTGTTTGTTTATTCATGAAATGAAATTTTTTATGCACTTTGCATGTATTTCTTTTATTTATTATTATTATGTATTTATATTAAAATATTTTAGATGTTTTTAAACCCATCGCTTTTTTGTCATTCTATTACTCTCATGAGATTCTCATTTCTATTATGTTTATTACAATTTATGCATTTATTTATGGATTATTCATTAATTCATTTATACATGAAGAGATGTTTTAGTGTTTCTGAAAGAAGTCTCTTCTGCTCACCAAGGCTGTTTTCAATGTCAAAAATACAGTAAAAATAGTGAAATATTATTACAATTTAAAATAACTGTTTTCTAGTGTGAATCTCGTTAAACTGTAATTTATTTCTGATGCAGCTGTATTTTCAGCATCATTACCCACCCCTTCAGTGTCACTTTGATCTTCAGAAATCTTTCAAAATATGATGATTTACGCTCAAGAAACATTTCTGATTATTATCAAATGCTGAACACAGCTGGGGATGTTTTTTTATTTTCAATTCCAAAATTTTTTATTTTTCAGGATTGAAAGGTTTTATTTGAAATAGAAATCTTTTGTAACATTATAAATGTGGTTCCAGCAAACCCATCGTTTCATCACAATTTCACCATCCAGTTAGGCACATCAACCATCCCTTCAAAAAAAAAGGAAGCCCCGATTTAAATGTTTGGGATGATCAGCTAATTTTCTCAGACCAATTAAAACGGGGGGTCCCAGAGGCTTATTAACATCAAAGAAGATCAGCTCTTTCTTTCTCGAACATGCTGCACAACCTTGTTCAAGTTTGTTCTGTCCAGGCTGGACTATTGTAACGCTTCCTGGCAGGTCTTCTAGCCAGTTCTATCAAACCTGCTAATTAATCCAGAGCGCTGCAGCAAGATTAATTTTAATGATTTAAAAGAATGTGGAACCACACTCTTCTGTTTATCACCCACTGGCTACCAATTAGCTGCTCGCATAAAATTCAAGGCATTGATGCTTGCCTACAAAACCACTACTGCTCTAACCCTTTACCTAAATTCATTACTTCAGACCTTGTGCCCTCTAGAAGCTTGCGTTCTGCAAGTGAACATCGCTTTGTTCATCCCAAAGAAGCACAAAGTCACTTTTATGGACTTTTTAAATTCATTTCCCCTCCTGGTGGAAATGGACCTGCCCAACTCAATCCGAGCAGCTGAGTCTCCAGAAGCCATCTTCAAGAATAGGCTTAAAAACATTATTCTCTTCCATCTTTATTTGACCCTCTAACTTTTTCACTCACACTATTCTAATTCCTATTTAAAAAGAAAATAATAAAATCTAACTTACCTTTTTTAATCTTTTGTATTCTATCTATTTTCTTTTTCATTTTATTATACATCACTGAATAGCAAAAATAGACCTCCTAACACTAGCTTGTTCCCTCTATTCTTTTCTATTCTATTCGTTTTCTTTTTATTTATTATATTATTTTAAAGTCTCTTGCTACATATAATGTAAGCTTAGGCTAACTGAGACTTGTTATATAGCACTTGTATATCATTGCTCTTTGTTGTTTTTGATTGCTTCCATTGTCTCATTGTAAAATTGCTTGGATAAAGCATCTGCTAGCCATCGTAAAATGTAAATGTAAATTATAAATGTCTTTACTGTCACTTTTGATCGATTTAATGCATCTTTGCTGAATGAAAGTATTAAAAGTACAGATTATAACACTCATACAAACGGTAAACTCTCTCTCTCTCGATCAGAGGCTGCCGTCTAACCTCAGTTTTTGAGATTAAAAGTACAGATTATAACACTCATACAGCCAGATTTCACAGCAGAAGTACAGTATGCGAAGCAGGAATTTTTTTTTTTTGCAGCTTTGAATAAATACTGCCGCCTGAAGCCCCAATCCACAAGCAGAAAAGCACTTCCACTCCTCCATCATTAAAACTCTTTAAACTGTGTGTGTCCTGAAAGATCCCTTCACTGATTTTAACTTTTATCCTTAATTTTACTTCTGTTCTTTAGTCGCTCCGAGGTTTCTATTATATTTATACATTAAATAAATGTTAATATATATATATATATACTTCTGTTGCTTCAGCAAAAAAGTAAAACATATTTATATTCTCCAAAATAAATTTTGCCTTTCCTCTTCTTAAAAAATATTTTATTTATTTGCACTGGGGGCTTGATTTTTTTAATTTCTTTTTAATTTTTATTTGAAAATATAATTTTTTAAACTTCCCTTTTTTAAGATATTCTACATATATAAAAGTTTTGCCCAAATTTATTTTATGATTGGAAATTTTATTTTCTTGTTTCCCCATTTACATTTATAATATACTCAACTTTTGGGGAGTTAAATGTAGTTTTTTAAAACGGGAAATTATTTAGTATATTATGCAAAAAATTGACAGAAAAAAAAAATGTTGAAAATATATTTTTTCCCCAAAATAATTTTATTTTTTTATTTTTGTCTCCTTTTTTATTTTTTTTTGTCTCGCTATTTCTTGCACACTGAAGTTTTTTTTTTTTTTTTTTTAATTTTTTTTTATTTTTTTTTTTTTAATAGTAATTTTTTTTCCCAAAATATTTTTTTAAGACTGACCAAAATTAATTGTAATATTTAAATATTTAATTATCTTGACACTTGAAATTATTTGTTTATTTTGTAATTTGATTTGAATGGTTAAATAAATATATTTTTTTCTTAAGCCGTCCTGTTTATTTAGTGCATATTATACAAATATTTTGGCCGATTTATTTATTTTTTTAATGTGAGCTCATCTGATCACTTGATGAGAAAGTTCATATTAATTTTTTTTTCTATATCACTCCACAGTTTTCTTCCCCCACAAAAGGGCAATCATTCTCATCAGTTGTGTCCTGCATTCATGCAGTAATGGGAGTTTTTTGTTGTGATAATTGTCTCTGTGTTTGTCATTACAGACAGGACCAGCAGGACTGGACTCTGTTTAGTCTGGACCGGATTATCTCAAGGCCGTGTTCTGTCAGGCCTTCTTCAGCTGCTAAAAACATGTTTTTGAAGCCTCAGTCATTGGGGAGATGTTTGTTCAGTAAAATGTGTTTTGATTGAGGTTGTCAGGTGCATTTACACTACAGATCCTCGGGTTGCAGGACCGTCCTGATGCTGCTGGAGCGCATTTGGACTAAAAGCTTTTAAAGATTCATCGGCGCTGAGCATCAAACATTCATTAGGCTTCATTAAGCGTTCACTTCACCTTTACTCATTCATGTGCTGAGGATCAGAGCCAACAATAACAGATAAACAAAAGAAAAATCATCCGTTTCTCAAGCAGAAATGTTACTAAAGTCAATAAAGTAACATTCAGAGTCGCACGTGTTACTGTGTAACAGTTCTAGGAATGTACAGATGCTACTTTTGTATCACGTGGTTGCAACATCTGAAGTGTTACAGTCAGAGTTTTCATCAGTGTGCTTCATTTATATTCTGAGTATATACAGATACTGTCTGTATAAATAACAAGAGAGACAGGGGCTAGTTGTCACACTTTTCTTCCACAATTATTATTTCTGTATTGACACAAAACATTAACATACACAATTGCTAATATTCCCATCATTACATTCCAGGGAAACTATTATTTCTGTATTGACACAAAACATTGCAGGGCATGGACTATAATACGGGGTAAGTTGTCACAATCTCTGTATCAGCAATATTTTTCCACTCTCCTGAGCCATTAAAAAAAACTGATTGTGACTGATTTGTTTCGATCTTATTTGTTTATGACTTTTGCATTTATATTCAGAAAAAAAACTTTTTTTTCTTGCCAAAATATATATAAAATGTGTTAAACCACATAAGTCAACCTATATTATATATATTATATTATATTATATTATATTATATTATTATATTATATTAAAATATATTATATTATATTATATTATATTAAAATTAAAGTTTTTAAAAACCCCTTTAAACCCCCCTTTCCCAGGGAAATATATAAAACTTTTCAATCATAAAACAATAAAAATATATTTACGCAATTTGTTTTATGTATATTTTATCAGTATTTGTTTTATGTTTAATATATAAGTAATATTAAAATTTTATTTAATAAATTTGTTTTATTTTATTTATGTAATTTTATTATTTGTTTTGTAATAAGTTTTGGTGAATATTAATATATATTTTGGACAATATAAATATATTAACATTGAAAATATATTTTAAAATACCCCAAAATATATGAGGAAATGTAAATACAAAATGATTTTGTCCTGAGAACAGTTAAATCTGACCTTCATTATAAAGTGACTTGTATTAGTGTATGTAATGTGCTTTTATTGTGTTGAGTTATGCATATATATATATACATACACTGTATGTGTGTGTGTGTGTGTATATATGTGTATATCAACATATGGTGGACTTTTAACTGTAAATTTCTGTATATGTAGACATGACAACTTCACACAGTGTGTTAACTATTAACTGTAATTTTATGTTCACACAGTGTGTTAACTAGCCCCGGCCTGCAGTATACAGTATACTGGTCACAGTGTTAGAGGTGCGTTCAGCGATAGTTCTTTTTTTTCATATCCGGATGTGTTTGGAGCGTCAGGAGTCACAGACGGAGATGAAGAGTCCCGGGACTCGCCAAACAACAGCCAATCAGCATCAGCCGTGGGAGGCTGACAGAACGGGCCACGGCCAGGGTGGCAGGAGAGGAGAGAGAGAGAGAGAGACAGAGGTGTGTGAGCGAGAGATTAAAAGTCTGTGTGTGTGTGTGTGTGTGTGTGTGTGTGAGAGAGAGAGAGAGAGAGAGAGAGAGAGAGTGTGTGTGAGAGAGAGATTAAAAGTCTGTGTGTGTGTGTGTGTGTGTGTGAGAGAGAGAGAGAGAGAGAGAGAGTGTGTGTGAGAGAGATTAAAAGTGTGTGTGTGTGTGTGTGTGTGTGTGTGTGAGAGAGAGTGTGTGTGAGAGAGAGATTAAAGATGTGTGTGTGTGTGTGTGTGTGTGTGAGAGTGTTTGAGAGATTAAGAAGTGTGTGTGTGTGTGTGTGTGTGTGTGTGTGTGTGTGTGTGTGAGAGAGAGAGAGAGAGAGAGAGATGAGCTTAGGCTGTATGTTGCGAGTCGTGTGTGTGTGTGTGTGTGTCTGTGTGAGAGAGAGAGAGAGCGAGAGAGAGAGAGAGAGAGTGTGTGTGAGTATAAGAAAGAGAGTAAAAGAGTGTGTGTGTGTGTGTGTGTGTGTGTGTGTGTGTGTGTGAGAGAGAGAGAGAGAGAGAGAGAGAGAAAAGTAAAGAGGAGTGAGTGAGTGAGTGAGGGAGTGAGTGAGAGAGAGAGAGAGAGAGTCACAAGGGACCGCATTAACAGTACATCAGTGATTTATGTTTCTGACAGGTTTCCTGACATTCAACCAAATCACAAGAAAGTTGGAATTATGTTTTACTTGAAGAAAAATAATCCTATTTTTAGGACCATTAAGAATATATATATATATTTTTTACTGAGACAAATTGTAACTTAGATTCGTAGCAAACTTTCATATATATATATATATATATATATTTGAAAATATTGAGAAAGATTAATAAATATCTTAATATTTTCATAATTTTTACGCAAATTCCATATCGAAAAAAATCTATAAAAATACAATTAAGAGATTTCAGAAAAAAATATTACATAATCAAATAAAAAATAGATCTAATTTTTTTATATTTTAATATTTTATATGTATATATTTCATATAGAAAAGCAATATAAAAAATTACATTTCAGAAAAATTTGGTTATCAAACTTTTAGTTATTAAGTTATTTTATTATTTTAGTTTTTAGTAATCAAAGTTATCAGACTTTTAAAGCTGAGTGTGTGTGTGTGTAATTGTATAATTTTATTTATATAAGTAAATATATTCTATTTTTTTATTTTCTGGAATGTGCAATGTGTGTCAAGAAAATATCTGTATCCTAAATAAATAAAATAGTCTTAAAAATAGTATTCGTTTTTCTTTCTTAAAAATATTTTATTTAAAAATAAAGTTTCCGACAGAGAAGTATTTTTCATGAGTGAAGTTAACGGATGTATCTTATTCGCTGATGTATTTTTTTGGTTCATGTGTTTTTTGGTGTTGTTGAATGATTGTGTTGTTTTAGTTTTTAAGAGATTGTCTAGACAATAATCACACGTTCCTTTAAACATCTCTGAGCTGACAAACTCTCGCTCTCTCGCAGTAATTCAGGGTTTGATGTTGTCATGCTGCTTTCACACAAACTAAACGGAGATGCACCAGTGTCTCTCTCCACGGGAGAATCTCATGCAAGCCCGTCAACAGCAAGTCAAAATAAACCAAAATCAAAAGTAAAAAAATAAAAAAAATAAAAAATGCATGAACAAATATTTAGGATTATTATGGAATATAATAATAAATACATTATTTACATTATTATATATATTTTTTGCTAATTGAAATCATTGCATCATTCATTTTAGGCCTCTTACGGTCCTGAAAAAGCTTTATTTCTCAAAAAAAAAAAAAAAAAAATCTTTCTGGACAAAATATATTTTAAATTTATTCTGGATATATGATTTAAACAGTGAAGCTCAATGAAAATACATTATAAAATATTAACTTTCAACTTTCTTTTATTGAAAAATATTACAAATAAATTTATTTATTTGGTGGGTTTATTTTTTTTTTTTGGTGGAAATATTTTTTTTTTGTTTTATTATTATTTTTTGTTGTATTTTGTGAAGATCAATTAAAACATGTTTTTAAAAAGGAAATATAATTAGTTTCAACCTTCATATACTAAAATATATTCATTAAAAACAAATAATTTAAAAAAAATCTGGCCCAAACATATTTTAAATATATTCTTAATATAATTTGTAAACAGTAAAGCTCAATGAAATATGTATATTTTAACCATAAATATATATTTACTATATTTATATATAATATAATTTATTTAATGCTTTTCATATAATGCTTTTCAAAAAATATTTTTTAATATATTTAATATATTTATATATTTAAAAATGTATTTCAGGGTCATCCTGGACAAAATGTATTCTAAATATATGTTGTAAATGGTGAAGCTCAATAATAAAAAAAATAAAAAATAAAAAAAAACTACTTAAAGTTAAAATCATTGCATCATTAATTTTTTGGGCTCTTATGGTCCCCATAGCTTCATTTTATTTTTTTAAAGAAAAATTTCTATTTTATTTTATTTATTTATTGTTGGTTTTAGGGAAGTGATTGCGTGATTTATTTTTTTGTTTCTTGTGGTCGCTTTTCTCTGGAGCTTCATCTCTCTCTCTCTTTCTCTCTTTCTCTCTTTTCTGCTCTCTCTCTCTCTCTCCCTCTCCCCTCTCCTCTCTCTCTCTCTCCCTCTCTCCCTCTTGTGTGTTTATTTAGGTTTATTGTTTGTTTGTTCTCTCTCTCCTCTCTCTCTCTCTCTCTCTCTCTCTCTCTCTCTCTCTCTCTCTCTCTCCCCCTCCTCTCTCCCCTCTCCCTCTCCTCTCCCTCGCCTCTCCCTCTCCCTCTCTCTCTCTCTCTCCTCTCTCTCTCTCTCTCTCTCTCTCTCTCTCTCTCCTGGCCTGCAGGTACAGCACAACAATCTAATCTTGTCATGTATGTCATGTAAATTTCAATTTGAGGTTCTCCCTCAGGTCCTGGACTGAATTACCACTTCAAAGTTGATGTGGATGGAGGCGTCCCCGTGAGACGGGCCCCGGGACTCCCTCAGAGCTAAAGCGCCCCTCAGAGACGCATAACCAACGACATATGTTTTGTGGAGTTCGAAATCGAGCGTTTTTAGCTGCTTTAATTAATTCTGATGTGGTGGAGATGATGATGGCTGATGATGATAGAGTATTTTATGTAATGTAGTATCATAAGTTATTATTATGAGGGGGAAACACTGTGGGTGGTTGCTAGGGCGTTGCTACTAGTATATTAATTAATGAATGAACAATAATAATTTTAAATCTAGTCTAAATTTATGTAGTTAACAGTGAAGTTCAAATATTTAGTTTCAACCTTCAAACCTTCATGTGCTAAAATATATTTCAAAATGTATCCCGGGGCATGAAGGAATGAATATATAAATAACAGTTTATGTTAAAGTTAAAATTAAGAAAGAAAAACTAATAAAATGAAGTTAAATATAAATAAATAAATAAATAAATAAATAAATAAATAAATAAATAAATAAAGCACTTAAAAATGACTAAAACAAACTAAAATGACTGACTTTAGCTTTTTATGAACAACCTGTTCGTTTTTGTCATTGTGTAAGCAATCAGGTTATAATGAAACTAAAGTGCTTGAACCAGTGTTGTTATTAGCTTAAACTATTAAAAGTAATTTTCATTAATTAAAATAAAGTTGAAATAATAAAATAAAAAAATATATTTATATAAATACAATAAAATAAAATAAAATAAAATAAAATAAAATAAAATAAAATAAAATTAAATTAAATAAAATTAAATTAAATAAAATTAAATTAAATTAAAATACAGGAAGTTATTAACTAGAAAAATCTGAAATGTTTCTATGGAAACTTATTAAAGCTAGTTTATATTGAAATATTAAAATTAGTAGAACTAAAACTTCAGTAAAAAAATATACTTTTATTTATTAGTCTATCGGTAGAAAATATATATACACATGAATATATTTTTTGCTCTTTTTTATATATTTTGATATATATTTAAAATATATATATATATTTGCTGTATGGGTTTCATGACTAGTTAAATCTCCAGAGACCTTCTGTTCTCTCTGACAGAGAGTGACATGTTTACTGATAATATAATGACATAAAGACGCAGAACAAACATTTGGCCGCTGAAATGAACAGAAAGGAAAGATTGTTTATGTGGTTTGGTTTTCTTTTAATTTAAGATAGGAGTTGAGTTAATCTTTCTTGACAGCAATTATGAATCAATTAATGCTGAATTCTATATTATTATATTGTGTTTCATCTCGTATTAAACAGGTTTGATCTCCGCTGATTAAATTCTAATTTTAAAGTTAAAGATTTAATGTTTATGATTTTAATGTTGTGCATTCAGGAAGGGCTTGTTGCTTCTGTTCGTCTTTGTTTAATTAATTAGTTATATTGTTTTCTAAATAAAGTTGAAGCGGTTCAGCCAGTGTTGTCATCGTGAACTGAAACTATTAAGAACAGTTATCATTCATTGAAATAGAGCTAAAAGAATATAAAAATTTGATTAAAAGTGTTAAAATGTTAAAAATTTAATTATTAAATTTAAAAAGCTTTAATAATTAGAAATAATGCCTTCAAAACTAACTGAAATGAAATAAGTTAATGTTGAATTATTAAAGTTACTAAAACTAAAATGGTAATAAAAATAAAGCTAAATAGAAAAGAATAATAAACTGACTAAACTTCAGCTTTTTTATGAAGTTACAATGAATAACAAGTTTAAGTGTCAAATGTTTTTTGTTTGTTAACTAAACTACTTTGACAAAAATTGTCATTAGCACGGTCTAACATAAAACATAAATAGACAATTATAATATTAAAAATGAGAAAACTTTATAAAATAATTGTCATTAACTGAAATAAAACATAAATATAAATATTAAATGAAAAACTTTTAGAATTACAAATATTTTTATTAAAACGTTTTAATAAAAAATATTAACTTTCAAAAACTGAAATAAAAAAATTATTAGGTTAAACGTCATCAAAACATATGTGGTTCTCACTAACACGCTAATATAATATAAATTTTATAAATATAATTGTATTATAATTCATAATAAGGAATAATATGATAACATGCTTATATAATATTATATTTTTATATGTTTTATTTGATTTTATGAATTTTATATGTTATTAATATTTTATAATTTATTTTAAATTAATATTTTATTATTATTTATATTTTAAATTTTTTTTTTTATTTATAATAAAAGTATTTTTTATAAACAACTTAAATGGGTAGAAATGTTGGAAACTACCTGAAATAAAAATACGATTAGTTTAAAGTATTAAAAATTACTGCAACAACAAAAATTTTATTTTATAAAAAATTTTAAAAAAGATATATATAAAAGATTTTAAATATAAATATAAAACTTACAAAATTATTAAAATAAAATTTTAGCAAAATTCTTGAAATATATAAAAGCTAATAAAATATTATGTAACCAAAATGGTTTAATATTATATAATTTACTAGCATGGATTTTGAAGATGAACGTTCGGGAAGCATTTTTGCAGAGAACAGAATGAGCCTCTTTCCTCCATCCTCCCTTGTTAGATAAAATTCGTCGGGCTGATTTAGATCTACAGCTTGAATGTGCAGCTGAATAGTAAGGGGATAACTAAAAGTGTTCACGTGCAGCGGCGGGCCGATAAGAGCAGGTGAGCGAGTCTTCAGGGGCAAGCACAGCGTGCTGACCCACGAGAGCACGCGCGTGCATGGGAATCCTGTGTGGAGGAGACCAGTTGTGTGTGGTTGTGTGTGTGTGGTGTGAAGGGAGGCGAGCCACTGAGATCGCGCTGAAAGGTTCAGTAGCGAACAGGGACGGGGACGGAAAGGAACAGGTCAGAGGTCACCACTCTACTAAACCATAACGCCCACATCCATCAAACTAGCCAATACACAGAATCACGGCTGCGGGGAATGTGGGGAGTTTTGGACGGACACACAGTTTTGCGTGGGCTAAACACGTTATCTTTTTCTAATAGGCTACATGAAATCATTTGTACTTTGTCAAAAGACCATTTACTATGAACTACTGAAGGTAATTAAAAATCGGTTAACACTTTAAATCTAACGCATGTACTTTCGCATAAATTTCAGTCTAAACACTTGATGTGGATTAAAAATGTCCAACAATATACTTCCACTAAAATATCCTTTACCTAATATATATATATGTGTGTGTGTGTGTGTTGGTGTTTGTGTGTGTGTGTGTGTGTGTGTGTGTGTGCAAAAGATAACCACCCTGTATTAGACGCTAATTATGGAGTGTGTGTGTGTTTGTGTGTTTTTGTATTAGAGAACATGTTTAATAATTATATATGATTTTATATTTTATAATTTTTATATTTAAAGCCCTCCTTAACACTTATATATGACTATATATTATATAATAATAAAATAATGGGTTGGCTTGAAAAAAAAAAGAATTGGTAAAATGTGATTGCATAAAATTAATAGTTATGAGAAAATCAAATTATTAATTTTTCATATTATTATTGTTTTAATGATATTGTTTTTTTTTTTTTTGGCTTTTATATTTTCATTTTAATTTAGTATATTTAGCTGTTTTAAACTTGTTTTATTTCAGTTAGAGTTCATTATTTTGGTGTAATTTATTTATTTGCATTTTAAGTTAATATTTTCAATTTAGTTTCAGTTTGAGGAATTTTATGTGCTTTTGTCAGTTTTATATCTATATATATATATATACTATATATATATATATACCTATGTGTTCTATTGGAACCTTTCTGATACATCAAACAGATCAAGGATTTGTTCGAGAAATATGTATCAACGGTTCCACAAAAATATTGTTGCAGCACAGCTGGTTTTCAACATTGATAATAATCAGAAATAGAATTCGTGAGCAGCAACTCATCATATTTAGAATGATTTTCTGAAATCAGTGACACTGGAAGCACTGGAGTAATGAGTGCCTGTGACAATACAGCTGCGCATCACAGAAATAAATTACAGTTTAACAGATATTCACAGAGAAAATAGATATTTTAAGTTGTAATAATATTTTGCAATTTTAATGATTTTACTGTACGTTTGTTCAAATAAATGCAGTCTTGATGAAGAGAAGAGGTTTGTTTCAAAAACATGAAAAAATCTCACCAACTATGTTTTTTCTGTACGTTTGTTCAAATAAATGCAGTCTTGATGAAGAGAAGAGGTTTGTTTTAAGTTGTCCCAAATTCATATTGAAGCACATTAAACCTTAAACAGAGCAGCTACCCATGTCATCTCCTAAAAATACCATTAACATGTGAGCAGCGTTTGAAAGACTGGAGAGATGAAGTGATTTGTGGGTCAGAACGACCTGCAGAAATATTAAACTCTCCCGTGTGAGAGAGGCATGAGCAGAACTGACCTCAGAAATGCTCTGACACACACACACACACTCCCGTCTCTCTCACACCACACCCACGCACTCACTCACACACACATCATCTCTCTCTCTCTCTCTCTCTCTCACACACACACACACACACACACGGAAACACACTCTCTCTCTCTCACACACACACGCACTCACTCACACACACTCACATGCAAACACACACACACACACACACACACACACACGGAAAACTCACGCAAACCAACCTCCCACTCTCTCTCTTCTCCTCTCTCTCTCTCTCTCACAAACACACACACACCCACACGCACGCACACACCCTCTCTCTCTCTCACACACACACCACGCACTCACGCACATCGACACACACACACTCACATGCAAAACACACACACACGCGCAAACACCGAACGCACAGCTCACACACACGCCAAACCACACTCTCTTCTCTCTCTCTCTCTCTCTCTCACAAAACACACCTCTTTCAACACTCGCAAACACACGCTACACCACCCACTCACGCAAACACACTCTCTCTCTCTCTCTCTCCTCTCTCTCTCTCTCACCACACACACACACACACACGTCTCTCTCCTCTCAGCACAACATAACCCACACACATCACACATACACTCTCTCTCACTCACCACACACACACACACAGCTCACACACCACACACACACACCACACACACCCACACACACCCCACAACACCCACACAACACACCACACACCACACCCTCACTCACTCTCCACTCACAAAACCACACACACACACACCCATCACTACACTCACTCACACAACACACACACACACACACACACCCACAACACACTCTCTCTCTCTCTTCCTCTCTCTCTCTCTCTCACCACACACACACACACACACACACACACACACACTGAACAGGTAGCAGCAAGGCATTCAGATTTCTGAAGGTTACTCTTCACTGAAGGTTATTGTTTGTGTTTGGCTGAAGGTAATGAGCTGTCAGTCACAGTGTGGGGCGGTCAGTAGGAACGGGCCATTCTAGAGGTGTTGTGAAACACTGAGTGGAGACGACAGCTGAAGGAGGTCTGAAAACACACTGATCATCTGCGTTATCTGTCCTGACATATGAATCGTGACTCAGAGGACGGCTTCCGTAACTCTGGCTAAAAGATAAATACAGACAGTGACTCTTCTGTTGTTTTGTGTCATTTGAATAACGGTTAACCGAGGTGAGTGTATACTGACCTCAGACATTGAGGTCACACATCTGTTAGATACAGAGCGCCACCTGCTGGCTCATTCATCTCTGCTTCCGTGCAAAGCAGTGCACGGCTGTTTCTACAGTATGCATGGTGTGCATAGCTTGCAAACTGCCTTTATGCATGAAAATAATCAGACTTTTTAAAAGTTCAGGCATGTTTACATAAAATTTGAATAAAAATGAAAAATTACAGCTTCTCTCTGCCAAGATAATGGCATGCAGCTCAATGCTAACGAGGTCATGTGAATCTAATGAAGTGCCACTGCTGCTTAAAAACATGTTTCATTGCATGCTGCTTTAACTTACTAGGTTAAAGTAAAAGAAGGTATGCACTTGTGTGAATGTTGTATGCATGCTGCAATCTCTTGCAAACTGTCTCATGCCTAAAAATAGGGTCAAAAGTTGCACATTGTTAACATTGCACACTACACATACTGTATCCCACAATAATCAGGAATAAAATTGGAATAAAAATGTAAAATTAGAGTTTTTTTCTTTTATTTATTCAAATTTCTTAGTTAAAAAATAAAAATATAACTGAAAACAAGTCTTAAAGAGTGAAGTAGTAAGAAAATTATAGTTGTTTCGAAATTGTACATTTAGCCTTTTTTGACTTATATTTTATTTATTTATTTATTTTGTTTGCGTTTTCCCATGCAACCCCCCCCCCCCCCCCACCAGACACACACACACACCCCCTTGTCATGTTTAAATAAATACAATTACCCCACAATTATCATCCAAAAAACAAGCAACATTTCTCATCTGCATGTGATCAGAAACTGTCAAAGTGGAGATATTTTTTACATAAAAGTGGAATAAAAATGTAAAATAACTGTTAAATGCAATCAGTGCATTGATAATGAGGTCATGTGATCATAATGAAGTACCAGCGTTATTAAAATGTAAAATAACTAACACTGAAACTAAATTAAAATGAAACCATAAAAAAACTTCCATTACGTTAAAATAATAATAATAATAAGAATAAAAATAATCATAATTAAAACAAAATAGCCTAGTTACCATACGCAATACATATAACGAACTACTCAAAATGTGATTAATAAGTGTTTGTGCATTTTCTTTACAATAACTGACACTTTGATTTTCTATTCTATTCAGACTTTTATAGTGTTTGTTTACTGTGATGCAGCTGCAGCAGTGTAATCGATGGATGGTTGCACACATAGTGCAAAGACACATAAAGGGCAAGATCGCGCGAAAGGAGGAAGTAAATGAATGATTTCTGTCTTTTTTTTTTGGTCTACACACACAAGCTTTAGGATTCGGGATCCGCGTGTGGTTTGGGTGTAGACGAGGCACTCGTGCAATGCTCGAGCTGCATTGTTTTCTCTCTGGATGTACAGACAACACAATAGTGAGGTAATAATGAATGTCTCTGTGTTCAGTCTGCCGCTCTCCTCAAGCCAGAGTGATAAAGTAGAGGATGCTTGCATTCATTCAGTATCTGCCTCCGCCGCTTCGTTACCTCGTTTAAAAAGTCAATTAAACAAGGGAACAAAGACGGGGAGGGGGAATATTGTTTCCTGCGCCGTTTGCTTTGCAGGTCTGAAAAGCGGCCTTCAACTGCATGCTGTGACTCGATGCGGGGAGGGTATAGTCATGAGCATCTGAAAGCAAAGAACTGGACATATTTTTCAGGTCGTCCATCACAGATGAACTGAGCTGCGAGTGTGAGAGGTATGTGAGTTGTGAGACGGTCGGATGCGAGCCGATGTTTAACAGGCTTTGAGAAGATGCATTTCTGTCGAGGCGTTAATGAGGTTGTGAGTTCATAACCCAAACCCGTTTAAAACAAACCCAAACCTTGGTAGGGATCTAAGGCTTGCTTTTGCAATGCAAAAATATCTGATGATGCAGAAATCATGATGATTTTTGTTTTCATGGCTTTCATTAATCATTATAATTTTGTATTCTTACTGGAATTTCATTATAAAAAAATACTGCATTGCAGTAATGAAAATTTTCAGGGTTAATCGTCCTTAATTGTCATCAAAAATAATGTAAAAAAAATTATGATAACTGAAATGATAAATTCATGTATTTATGCATCGTGATGAATTTTTTATGGCGTTTAAATTTATAATTTATAATAACCTATTTGTATTTGTCACATGGAAGTACGAACAATACTGGGCCATATAAGATTAGAATTTTGAATGAAACTGTCTTTAATTGTCGTAAAAAAACAATGTCAAAAAAAATAAAAAATTTTGAAAATGCAAAAGTAAATGAAAAAATCGTTATGATTTTTTTCATTATTAACGAATTTATTATTATGACTATATTTTATCTTTAGACATCATGATAATTTTTTTTTTCTAATCACTGCATTATTGTATTTTTACTGGAACACAGTACATTACAGCAATGAGAATTTTAATAACTTTTTATAAATACCCCCCTTGTTTCTCTCTCCTCTTTTTATTTTTGCTCTGGATTTTATTTATCCAGACTGCATTATTGTATTTTTACTTGAATGCAATGCAAAGACTGCAATGTGATGCATGAAAATATCATCAAAATAATGTCATGAAAAAGATTTTCTCTAGGGAACTATTATTTCTTATTGCTTCTTTTGATTTTGTGGTGATAAATGGAGATGTTTTGTGAGATCCACTCATTAAGATTTTGAGAAAATGTTTTTTTTCTCTTTTTTTTTTTTTGTGGTGATAAATGGAGATGTTTTGTGAGATAGAGAGAACAGTTATTTTTTATAAAAGGTTTATTATACATCTCATTGCTGTAAGGTACTGATGTTTCCAGTTAAAATACAATAATGCAGTGATTAGACAAACAAACATTATCATGATGCTATACATAAAATAATAGGCCCATAATAGAAATTCATTAATAATCTTTACATTACTACTTTGCATTTTAAATTCTTTTGAACATTGTTTTTTTACGACCAATTAAGACCTTTTTCATCATTCAATTCTCATCTTATATGCAGTATTGTTCGGTTGCCTAAATCTCTACACTCATTAAGATTTTGAGAAAATGTGTTTTTTTTCTCTTTACTCTTAAGCATAAGTGGTAATTGTTTTGTTTCTTTTTTAGTTTGATAGTTTTGAAAGAAAATACTATTTCAGTCTGTCTACTTCAAAATATTACATTTAATTTGACGTGTTACTTGCCATTTCTTTGTAATTTACTGTGAAATTCACTAGCAAATCTTGAGTGAAATTATTGCAAAGTAAACTCTACTTAACTTTAATGAGTTGAATGCAAAGTTATTTTACATCTTATTTCAGTTTTGTGTTAAAATGTTTGCATTTTTGAAAGTCTGGTCACATGCTGAGACAAGATGTTGTTTATATTTTTGGCTGATAATTGTGGGATACACTATATTTAGTGTGTTTTGTTGTGCTGTTTTATAATTTTTACTATTTATAGCATAAAGTCAGCTTGGAAGCTATGCACAATATGCATTCTGTAGAAATAGTAGTGCATTTGTATTTTTTATAGTATGTTTTGTATTTATGCACAATATGCATTCTGTAGAAATAGTAGTGCATTTGTATTTTTGTATCATTCATGATTTATGTTTTTATTCATATTTTTGAAGATCATGATTTATATGATAGTTTTAATATGGTTAAAGTATTAGTCATTTTGTTGTTTGTTTTTGTCATTTTAAACAATGCATAAATAATATTTTGCAACATCACAACATTAAAGGAATGTTATTTTGCAAACATTATGAAAACATTATTTTTGAAACTGAAAAGTAGTAAAAAACTTTAGATAAACATCCAGTTTTTTAAACGCTGGTTATTTGAACGTTAAAGACAACATTAAAGGAATGTTTCATTTTATTATTTTTTAAATATCATGGGAATGTTACTTTTTAATGTTCTCTCAGTCACTTGAAACTAGTAAGTAGTAACATTTAAAAAAAAAACCCTAAGAGAAACATCTGAATAAACGTTTCAGAAAAACATTCCGTATATGATGTTTTTGTGCTAAAGTTTCAAAATCATTAATAAACAACCAGGAAGAATGTGGTATTAACTTCATGCATTGTGCCTTTTATGATTTACAGATATTGTTGAGTTGAACAAGAAGGCTGCATACAAACTCTATTGTTGCATATTGAATTATTTATGCAGACACAGTACTATAGTCCTGACGTCGCTGACAATAACAGCATATGAATGTACTGCTGACTTATGAACAGATCCAGACTGAACCAATGGACATTTCTGGTGCGTTTGAGGAGTAAGATCCATTTAAACATGGTAAAATGTGTGGAATGAGGCTGAATGTGCAACACTCATTGGTGAAAGCATCATCAAATTAATTAAAACATTGCATGCACAAACATAAAAGGAGTGATGAATGTCTGCGCAGACTCAAAGTACAAAAGATAGCAGCTATTAAACAAATATGCATGCAAACATAAACCATTATGATGGTGTATGGAGTTAACAGAATAAAAATAAATACCCAGGCTAAACCAAGCATTCTCACAACTGTTGGAGGGGGGTTTTTTTTTTTTTTAAGTTATATAAAAGTTAGGACCAAACGCTCTTTAAGTAATGTTTATGGAACTTTCTTATTACTTATAAAATTGATGTTTTAATGTTCCTAGAATATTAAAAATAAACATTCAAATAATGTTACTTTGGGCAAATGTTGTAAGAAACATTTATGTAACCTTTAAATAATATTATAATCGCGAAAAGTGGCTATTTGAACTTTTTTAGGATTAAAAAAAAAAAAGTTCAAATTGAGTTATATTTTGTGGGACGAAAAGTTTTTGTAACCTTTAAATAATGCTCTAATCACCGCAAGAAAACCTGACATTTTAACATTCTTAAAACATTAAAAAATAATCATTCAAATAACATTAGATTTTGGGGGATTGTAAAGTTAGCAGAATGTTGTAAAAATACATTTTTGTGACCTTGAAATAACATTACAATTATTAAACATTTCACCGTTTTAGCAACATGTCTAAATTATGTTCTTACAACATTTATATAACCTAACATTTGTTATCTAGGCCATCATGAATGTGCAAAAACACTTTCTACCCCTGCACACCAAGTCAGTCGTGCTTCTCTCCTTGACAGCGTCAGAAACAATGAGCTGAGTGAATCCTAGATGATCTGACAGCATGGATTTAACATCCTAAAGAACAGATATGCATCAGATATCATCATCATATTCATAATCTTAATTTCTGTTGATGGGAGAGGAAGGCAGAAGGAGGAGGGGAGGTCAGATTAGGTTACGGTTGGAGCGAGGGATGAGAGAGACAGAGGGAAGCAGAGATGGAGAGACTGAGATGGAAAGATAACGGGCTATTTTCTTACACCTCTTCCTCGACCTTCATTTGTCCGTCTGACTGTCAGAAGAGCTGAAGCCCCTCTGATCTCATGATGTTCACATGCATCATTCAACACTTCGGTCTGTTTACCAGAGAGAGTCTGGATACGCGTTAGTCAGACGTTTGAGTTTTTATTCAGGCCAAGAACCACCCGAATAGAGCCGAAAGTCAAGTCTGACATGAGAAGGACTGAGTGCAGTTCATTTAGCTTTTATATGGGGTTTACAGGCTTCAGGAGAAACTGACAACACAATAACAGACGTGAAGACACGGAAAAACATTCATATAATATCACCAGAGTCTCTCTGTAAACTATGGAAGCTTGTTTCCACCATGAAATAAAAATATATTCTAAAAATTAAATAATAAGATTTTCTTTTTACTCACAAACCTGATTAAAGAAAAAAACTCAGATGTAAACTTGCAGTTGCTAGACATAAAATTGTGTAATAAAAAGTCACAATGACCTTTTTATTTATTTATTTATTTTTATTTTTACTTTTTTATTATTTTATGGCAGAAACAAAAAGACAGAATTGTGAAATCTAAATTCAGTATTCTGAAAAAAGGTCATATGTAAAAAGTCAGAATTTTGTAATATATAATCTTTGAAATGTGATTGTTGATATATGAATTGTTATGTATAAAGGTTGTGTGTTATATAGTTGTGTTGGTGTTACATAAAATCAGCTTGGAAATGCAAGGATACATAAAATCAGAATTGTGATATATAAATTTAGAATTGCAAGACATAAACGTGGAAAAGGGAGATATAAATTCGGAACTGTGAGATATAAACACTGAATTGCGAAATATAAATTTGGAAAAGCAAGACATAAAATCAGAATTGTGATATTTAAAATAAAATTTGTGTATGCGAGATTTAAATCCATAATCGTGAGAAATATATTTGGAACTGTGACATAGATTTAGAATTGGGAGATACTGCGAGATGTAGACTCAGATTTATGACAAGATAAATTTGGAGGAAAAGCGAGACATAAAATCAGATTTGTGATATGTAAACTCGGAATTTTGAGAGACAAACTCTGTAATGGAACATAAACATTCGGAATTGCAAGACATTAAATCAGAGTTGTAAGACATAAATCCACAATTGTGAGATTTAAATCTGGAACTGCAAGATGTAAAATCGGAACTGTGGAATATAAACTCAGAATTTGAAATAGGTTAGGTGGGATTTGTAATAATTATTTCAAGATAAAAACTCGGAATTGCATGATGTAACCTTGGAATTATGAATTGAAAACGTTTGACAAATTCAAGATTAAATTTGCGAGACTGTCATAACTCAGATTAGCAAATTGTAAACTCTGAATCAGTTCATTATGATGAATATATATCGTTGGAAATGCAAGACCCATCAATTCATGAATTGTGAGATATGTATAACTCAGAAACTGATGTACTTCAAACTCGATCTAACTTCAGCAAATATGCCAAACTTAGAAATGTGATTTTTCTTGATAACACTGCAGAACTGATGTACTTAAACTCAGAACTGCAAAATATGAACTTAGAAATGTGAGATAAAAAGTAGAAATCACGTTTTTTATTTTATAGAGGGAAAAAATTGCAGTATTGCAAATTATAAATCGTCAAGCATAGTTAGAAGTAAACAAAAAAAAAAACTTTTTATTTATAAAAATACCTTTTTATTTATATTTATAATCTGTGGAGGATATAAGCTTCCATAGTAAACAGTGTTGAAACTTACTGAATAAGTGTGTAGAATTTCTTTTGAGCCGCAAATAAAGGACTGAAAAACTTGACAATGAAGGGGAGGAATTGCTTTGGTACTACTTTACAATAAAAAAACAAAAATAAAATATAAAAAAAAATACTTGTGCCAACTGGTGAGCAGTATGCTTTGCATGCTTTACGTAAACCACCTGAAGGATAAATTAATAAGCGACAAATTCGAGTGGTACAAAAGGAAATCGCAAAGTCTTTTGATTTCTACATAGCTCCGCCCGCGAGAGGGTATATAGGAGCAACGAGAGCAACTAGATCCAGTACCCGCAGAATGACGTTGTTGAAAAGATTTAACAAAGACCAATTAAAGACACTTCATATTCAGTAATATTATTTTGATTTGATTGTGCTGACACTGTCAGATGAGAAGAAAACTTGAACTGAATTGATTTGTGTAATTATTGTCTATTGTGTAGAGTGTTGATTTGCTGCTTACAGCTGAATTGATTTCATAATTGATTAATTTTACATTATGAATAATGACTTTTTTTCTGTAAGCTGCGTTTGAAACAATATAAAGCACAATCCAGTGGGATAAATTACATGTGTCGTGACTTTTTAAGGCACCGATGTCCACATATGCAAACACAATGAGCCTCCTCAATGAGTTCACCAATAAAGTGGTGGGTATGGGCATACCCAGGCCGGGGTTCAGTCCTTCAAACGATTAATGTGAAGGTATGGCAGTAGCCATCGTTCATCAAACTTTATCTAAAGCATTCAATTAAAACAAGGATAAACCAAAGCCTTTTGGAGAAGCTTTTGTTTTTGGGGATTTTTCTTGCTCTGAACAGCCGGCCTGATTTCGTTTTTGAGAATCTTTCGTTTTTGGGGATTTTTCTTGCTCTGAACATCTACTTTCAGATCCAGATGATCGCAGACAAATGGTTCCCAGAGGAATTGGACCTCGCTGAAAAAGTCAAAAAGCACATGAGGACAGCTACGTCTGTGCAAAAATACGCAATCAGGCCACAAGCTGGTGCCACATCTCAATAATTAATGCAAACCAGTCTCCGAAGTGAAAAGCCCTTCCTATGTAGACTGCTCAGTGTTCACGATTAGCATGAGCGCTCAGTGCTTGTAGGAGGATATTAAGACCACCCCTGATGTAGACGGTCGGCAGTGTTGTCCGTCGGACCAGAACGTGCTTGTCCTACGAGGCATGCGATAGAAAGTGCTAGCAACTAGACTAATGGGCCACTATCTCTGCAGCATCTTGACCTGGGACCCCAGATGAACAGACACAACACATGTTGAACAGGTTGTCAGCCTCATTAGAAACTCCAGTGAAGTTTCGGCAGGCAGGCCGGAGTGATGGTCACTCGGAGGTGCCCCGGTTGCCATGCCCCATTCGGGACTCGGTGCGTGAAGACATGCTGAAGCGGTCTCTATGAGTACCGCGGGTATGACTGCCGCCGCGGACGCCATAGCAAAGGAGCCCTCTGAAACAGTTTCAGTGGAACCGCTCTCTTGCCCCTCGAATTGTCTCAGGGCAATTCAGGCAGTGACTCGTGCGCTGTCTGTAAGCTGCGCGAACATGGCGACAGAGTCTATTTCCATACCGAGAAAAGAGATCCTCTGCCACAGGGGAGAGCTTGCTCTTCCCAGTTGACCTGACGGACCCAGTCGGGCAAGGTGTTGAGCACCAGATCCCTGTGTCGCCACAAACCGTTCTCCGAGAGTGAGCTAGGATCAGCCAGTCGTCGAGGTAGTGAGGATACGCGACACCTTGTTCCCTGAGAGGAGCCGGGCTCCCTCGCGACTTAGTAAGACGCGGGGAGACAGGGCCAACACGAATGGGAGAACCTTGTACTGATCGGACTGCCCCTCGAAAGGCAAACCGAAGAAACGGGTCTGTGTAGAGGAAGATGGAGACATGAAAGTACGCGTCCTTCAGGTCGACTGCAAACCAATCCATCGGCAAGAATGATTCGAAAATGCGCTTGGCGTTAGCAGCTTGAACGGGAGTCTGTGCAGAGCCGGTTCAAGAACAGCAAGTCCAGATTGGTCGTAACCCACCTTTTTCTTGCGGTACTCTGAAGTAAGGGCTGTAAAAGCGGACTTCATGTCGGCGGAGGGACCAGGCTCTATCGCGCCCTTGCCAGCAGGGCGCGGACCTCCGCACGGCAGACGGGGCATCCTTGCCCCACCATCGGCGCGCGGACCACCCCGAAATGGGGGACGCAGAATTAAGCGTAGCGAGCTTCTGAGCGTCCGGATGCGCCAGCGGGAAGGCCTGGGGAGCTCTAGCTCCAGAAACCGAACAGCGGGTGCAAGTGGGATCAGGCGTACCCACGGTGGGCGCGTGGTGGAGCAGACAGCCCCAGCATGGGAGGCATAGCGTCCTTTACTCGTCTGACTCAAGCAGCAAAGAGCGGATGCATTAAATTGATCGAGGAAGAACGCGCAAAGTGACAGTAGAAGAAAAAAGTCTTTTAGTGAATTTAAAAGTGGCGGTAACAAAAAGGATTCTTCCTCCGGGGGAGGATTTCAAATGACGAATGCGGGTCGCCCCTCAGGAACGGCCGCTTCTTGGCAGGATTGCAGAGACGGGTTTTCTGCCATCTCATCGCTGCGGCCGGGGTGAATCCTGGACGAAAAATAGGGGGGGCGACTGGCGACGCACAGTGCGCCGGCGGCACGAAGCAGTTGGCGCGGGGGCAGGAATATTGTGCAGCACAACCTGCTGGGCAAAGCTCTTTCAACATTGAGTTGAGGAGCTGAGGTCCGATAAATCATAGAAGCCCATGTGGCGCTTCTTGAGCAGCAAATCATTTCGTCGCCCGGAGAGCGAGGGTCGGTATCATGGGCCTCCTGCAAACCCTTAGAATGAGCTTTCTGAAGATCCATGTGACATGGCATGAAGACTGGAGTAATGATGCTGAGAAATTACAGCTTGGAGGGCGCATGGGCCCACAGAAACGCGGAGGGGGGGGGACGCTCTGTACAGTTTAAAACGGGGAATTCCCAGGCCATAACCCTTCACATCGAGGGCAGAAGCGCGGAAGTACCAGGAAACGGTTTCGGCCGTTAAATTGGTTAATCGGGAAGAAAGGAACCAGAGGGGGGATATCCGCCTTCACAATTCCAGCTTTACAGGAGGTATCAAGTTTTGATCAAATAAACTCGGCAACGGCTTGGTGAGCAGAAGAGACTCAAGCCCGCTGGTGATGCGGCGATCGAATCGTCCTCTCGCGAGCACCAGAATGAGATGTCAGGAGCCTGCAGAGGGTCAGCAAACTCATCCGGAAAACTCAACCGGGCTGCGGCCGTATGTGGGGGGGATGTGGTCCGAGAGCGGTTGGCTCGTCGGGAGGAAGCCCACACTGTAACCCTCAGATCACCGGCCACCAGCCGAAGTAGCCCTCTACGGAAGAGCTAGAACGGGTGTGGCGAGGGGCTCTATAACTTTTAGGTAATCGAGTTCAACGCCGAGATGGTCATGTCCCCGCAATGACGAACACGCGCCATACACCGAACGCAGTCTCAGCGTGCTGAAAGACCAGACACGGACACAGCGATCGTGACTCGTCAACGAGGAGCGAATGTATTTTTCGGGACCGCACCCAGAAACGCACGGGCGAAAGACATCTTTAAAAAGACGCAAATCGGCCCGTATCTCTTTTTGTGAAAGAACTTGCTCGTTCAGAGGTGTTGAAGCACTCAGGGGAACGCGGGAGTGTCGCAGGAGGGAGAAAACCCAGACGGACACGGCTGAATCGCGCCGTCACACAAACACAGCTATTGTCCAATCCGGTGATAGACAGCAAGCGATGTGCTCGGCCATCGAAGCGAAGGCGTGAATGCGAGTTGATCGCGTTGATCCTTATATACCGCTTCGCGGGCCGGAGCTCGCGAGCAAATCCCGCAGACCAAGGTACTTTTGCGTAACATTGGCCGTTTTGTACCACTCGAAGGTGATTGGGATCTCGGGCGAGAGCCCATTGTTACACGTGAACGTGGACACGACCCTGAACGGGAAACATAAAAACGATATTAAGCCCAACATTGAAGAAAAGTGTACACAAAATTGAGAGAAATGGTTTCAGTTATTTTCATAGTCAAGTGTCATCATTAAATAATGTCAAATGCAAATATACAAGTTCTGCAACTAATTTGGTAATTTTGATAACCACAATTGCTTTTGGTCAACTCTTAATTTTTGTAAGTTGCCAATATTTTGTAATAAAATAAAGGGCTCTGCCTAAAGGGCTCTGGCATGCACATAAAAAAAAAATGACAAAACGGCATAATTATAAAACCTGTATATAAATAAAGAAAAGGAATTCATTAAGATGAGAATCATATCTGATGTTGATGCAACACTAGCCATTCTCAGCATATTATATATTATATAACATACATTATTCATAAGTGTTTTACATATAAATGATGTAAAACAGATGCACAACAAATAAAAAGAATATAACATAATCTGCTTTTTGTGTGTCACATATTCCTGCAACTGTTATCTAACTGTTTACTAATAAAGAAGGTGTCAATCCACAATGAAAGCGCACTTACTGTGTAATTACAGAGGACTGAAATCACTGTCTGAAAGGGTTTGAGTGTGTTTGACCTGAGCGTCGTCCGTCCGCGCCATTCACTCTCGGGTGAGAGAGCGTGAAACACAGAGCAGAGCGGACGGGTCACGCCAGGGGTCAGAAGATCACGACCAAACCACAAACACCTTCTGTCACTTACACGAGCGCCCTGGGACAGACAGAGACTGAGATTCACACCGGAGCTTCCCGAGCTGCTTACATGGTGATTTAAGTGCATGTTATCATATTATCTGACAGACGTCACTCAGGTGCCTGGAATAGAATAGTAGTGCACTATATATACTGCATACTGCTATTATTACATGCACAATATGTGAAATTTTAAGCAGATAAATGTTTCAACTGTCACTCATAGTGCATGTTTAATTACACTACCGTTCAAATGTTGAAAGAAGTCTCTTCTGCTCACCGAGGCTGCATTTATTTAATTAAAAATACAGTAAAAATTGTGAAATATTATTAGAATTTAAAACAGCTGTTTTTGTTAAACTGTAATTTATTTCTGTGATTGTGCATCATGTATTTTCAGCATCATTACTGCAGTCTTCAGTGTCACATGATTTTCAGAAATCATTCTAATATGATGATTTGCTGCTCAAGAAACATTTCTGATTATTATCAATGTTGAAAACAGTCGTGCTGCACGATATTTTTGTGGAAGCTGTGATGCATTTTATTTTTTCAGGATTCACAAATGAACAGAAAGTTAAAAAAAAACAGTGTTTATTTGAAACAGAAAGATTTTGTAACATTATAAATCACTTTTGATCAATTTAATGCATCTTTGATTAATAATAATAACAATAAAAAAATGGTAATTTTGCATTTTTGTACAATATTTTGTGTAAATATTTGCATTACTTTTTCCTCATTTAAATTTTTGACTAAATATTAACAAAAGACGTCTGTTATAAAATAAAAAGAATCACATTGTATTCTGAATAATTCATCTCACTGGAAATAGAAGCTCAAGGTTAAACACATTGTATTGTGGGCTATGATGTTAAAAAGCTGTAGGGTATTTCATGCACAGAGCTGTATGTTATTAGGAACACAGCCCAGTTCATGTGTCTGAAAACTGAATAACGCGGTTCAGTCTGTCGAATCGTTGTTCACTTCCTCACCCAAACACTGCAGACGAGGCTGTTTTCATCCCTGAAGATGTGCTACTGTACTCCGCTTCAGAAACACACAGAGAAACGCTTTAGATGAACCTTCAAAGCCTGGAAAGCTCAAGAGAACATATTAAAGTTCAGTACCGTCGGTGAGCAGCGAATATGAATACCTCTCTAACATTCACTTCACAGTCAGGCTTATTCATGAAGATCTGCAGAAGAAAACATCGATGAAGAGGACGCGCTGACGTCAAACTAAAAAATCAATTATAAAAACCAAAAACTAATAAACATGAGAAAAGCAGAGAAAAGTTACTAAACCAAATTAAACTAAACTGAATTGAAAAATAAATAAAATATAAATATTACATGATAAACTAAACTAAATGTTTAAGTAATAAAATTACTTAATATAAAATTACTAAAAATTTAATATATATATTGATTTTTTAAAAAAAATTTGATTTTTTAAAAGTTTAAATTAAATGAAAAATTAGGAATGTTGCCTTGGCTACTAATTAAAATAAGTTCAGGTTGAATTATTAAAACTACTACTGAAATAAAACAAATTAAACTGTTTAGAAATATTTCTATTTATATTAAAAAACCAATTTTTAAATGTTGTTATTAATTAAAATAAGTTTAGGTTGAATTATTAAAACTACTACTGAAATAAAACAAATTATATTAGATGGAAAAACTTATTTCAGTTAGTTGCCAAGGCAACATTCTTAATTTTCATTTAGAATAATAATAATTTAAACATTAGAAAAGAATAAAATTACTAAAAAAATTAACTAAACTCAACTGAAAAAAAATTAGAAATTAGAAATTTTGCCTTGGCAGCAAATTGAAATAAGTTTAATTAATGGATGAAAATGTGAATTTTTTCATTGACCAATTAAAAACTTTTAAATAAATTAAAAACAATTAAAACATTTGAGAAAATTTTTTAAAAAATTAAAAAAGTTATAATATTATTTATTTAATAAAAAATTATTAAAATTATGATTCACTAAATCCTTATCTAATCATGACAAACTAGTATATTGTTGGAAAGGTCTATGGACTCCTAAATAGATATTTACCAATGTTTTTTTGTTAGAAATTATGTAGGAAAAGTAATAGATTAATTTATGACAAGAGTGCACCCTCAAAACCTACATCATAACAGGAGTTCTGACCTTGTAAAAAAAAAAAAAGTCTTCTTCGTTGCCTTTTTCTCAATCACACTTAGAAATAATCAGAAATGATATATCAAATGAAAACTTTAAATCTCAAAATTCATCCTTTAAAAACCCATTTAAAAATCAGGACATTGCAGACCACGAAAATGGTACATCAACATCATGTTATAAAATGTTTTTGTTCATGAATTATAAAAATTTAGTTTGGAAAGTGCATTTTCAAGTCTATGTTCAAAAAACGTGAGTGACAGTTAAGGGGTTAAACTAAAATTAAAATTTATATAAAAAGCTACAAATATTATTAAAATCTATAATAGTATAGATATAACACTAAAATAAATAAATAAAAATGATGATTAACATGGTTATTTTGAATCTTTCTATAATTGTGTAAAAATGAGCATCTTTTTCCTTCTTCAAACTTTTAACGTCTCTCTGCATAAGAATATGAGCTGCGTTCTTAACATTCCCTTCACAATCACGGTTATTCATGAATTTGCGCGTGTGAAGAAGTGCACTGACGTCAGCGCGCTCAGAAGTGTGATAACCCCAATCACACAGACACATGCTAAAGCACTGCGCAGACGCAGATGCACACATGCTGAACAGCGGCTCTCAGAAATCAGGAGAATGAGGAAAATGATGAGCTGGAAGGAAATGCAGATGGAAGCAGAGAGAGGATGCTAGAGGAGAAGGGAAATAGATGGTGAAGATAAGCAGCGGATGCTTTCTTACAACAGTTTCCTGACTGTCCTCTCCAACACTGTCTGGATCTTCAGCTGAACTGCTGTCTGTCGGGACAGATTCACATTCTGACCACAGTTTGTTCACGGACCGTCTGCTAGGCTTCGCATTTACAAATGACAAGTGCTGCAGATCAGCTCTGTGTGTGAAATAATCCGTAACTTATACTTACTTTTGGAGGGTATTTATGTGTGCCAATGACATTATTATCAAATAAAACTTAAACAACAACAACAACACATTTTTGTTAATTAAAATAAAATATAAATATTAGATGAAAAACTTTAAATGTTGCCTTGGCAACTAATTGAAATAAGTTGAAGTTGAAGTGACTAATTAGAATAAATAAATAAATAAATAAATAAATAAATAAAATATTTGGAAATATTTTCAAAAACCAAAAAATAATAACCATGAGAGAAGCATATAACAAAATTACTACAAATGAAACTAAATTGAACTGAAATAAAGTTTAAATTGAATAAAATATAAATATTAGTTTTAGATGATTAAATTAAATGAATTGGTTTGTAACTGAAGTAAGTTTAAGCTCTAGTATTAAAACAGAATCTAATATAAATTAAAACCATTTAGAAAAATTATTTAAAAAAAGAAAAGAAAGAAAAAATGTGATAAAAGCACATAACGAAAAAAATAAAAATAATAAAAAATAATAAAAATATTAAATTAAATTAAATTGCACTGAAAAAGTAAATAGAAGTACTAAATTATATATAAATATAAAAATATAAATATTAGATGAAAAACGTAAACTAAATGAGAAAATTTTAAATGTTTGGTCTTCGCAATAAATGAAATAAGTTTAAGCACTAAAATTACTAACTAAAATGAATTAAATTACATCAAAGTAAATTAAAACTATTTAGGAATGTATAAAAAAAAATGACAAAAACAACAAAATTACTAAAAATTAAACAAATTAAAACTGACAATATAAAAATAAAAGCTAATTCAAACTATTAATAACATATAATAGTATATAAATTGTAATAAAATAGCTGCTGTACAGCAGTGCAGCATCATTATTTTAATTTTTTACACGGCCTATTATAAAACTCACAACAATAAAACTCACATCAATAGATTAACATTCTGAGTCCCAAAATTAATGTAGAATGTTATTTTCCCCAGTCCCAATATTTTTATTTGAAACATGACTTTCTTTCTTTCTTTCTTTCTTTCTTTGCCTATTTCTTCTTTCTTTCTTTCTTTCTTTCTTTCTTTCTTTCTTTCTTTATGCTATGTGCATTGATTTATTTGGCAAATAGTTAATAAAGATATTGTACATTAAGACAGTCACTGTCACAAAATAAACCCTGTCAGGACGATAAAAGACGAGTTTTCTGTACTCGATTCCTTCAGTTTCAGTCAGTTTATCTGACATTAGAGCTTGTATAAACTGACCATTTTACTGTATGTTTCAAAAACCAGAGCTGAAGAGACGGACGAGATATTCAGGGCCCATTTCGGAAGCAGAACCATTTATTATCAAGTACAAGAATATCAAACAAATAGTGAGAGAGAGAAAAAAAAAGACTCAGATTTGTCTCGGGTAACTTTGTTACGACAAAGACACTTGACAGCAAAGTTATTCCCCCACAGCACAGTTTTAATATCTTACTCCTTACAATTTCAGATTGAACGCATGATCATTCTGAAGTCTTAAAGAGACAGTTCACCCAAAAATGAAAATGTTCTGTTAAGTTACTCTCCCTCAGGCCATTCAAGATGTAGATGTCTTTTTTTCTTCAGTAGAACGAGAAGATTTTTAGAAGAAGATTTTTAGCTGAAAACGTGGTCCTCGGTGATTCATAAAATGCAAGTCAATGGCTACCGTCACACTGAGAGTCAAAAGCACATACAGGCAACATGAAATTAATCCCAGCAAGTACTGATGATATACTGCGATCGTATGAAGTGAAATGATTTAAAACATTATCACCTGTAATCCTAAGTCTCAGGCAAACGGTCCGGAGTGATGCCCGGTTCACAAACGAATCATTCTTTTGAACCGGTTCTTTTGAAACAGTTCAACTCGGAACAAAGACAGATGAGCTGCTCATATGTGCATGCGTTTATGTGCCTAAGACATGTAAACCATCCACATTTCACATCATTATTGGGTGCTTTAATAACATAATTGCATATATTTTACGTCATTGCATGATTGCGTAAACAAACTAGCAAATTGGACCAATTCATTGAAACAATCTGTCCAAAAGAATCAGTTCGCAGAAAAGAATCAGATTTCCCAATTTGCCCGAGGGTCTGGATTACAGGTAATAATGTTGTAAATAATGTTCAGTTTCTTGCACAGACCAATCATTTCGCTTCATAAGACCTCAATATATCGTCAGGAGCCACTGGGATTCATTTCATGTTGCCTGTATGTGCTTTTTTGACTCTTAAAGTGCTGGAAGCCATTGACTTGCGTTATATGAGTCACCAAGGACCACGTTTTCAGCAAAAAATCTTCTTTACTGTCCTACTGACGAATAAACTCACCTACATCTTGTATAGCGTTAACAGTGAATTAGAATTTTTGGGTGAACTTTCCCTTTAAATGCAGCTGGAAGGCATTTAAGAGACGTGTCCGAGGGGGAGTGGTTTGTACGGTGCATCAGCTGTCAATCAGTCCCTCAGCTGGGCTGTGATTGGCTAATTCCAGCCCCTCCCACTACTGCCAGTTAAAGGTACGTCCTATAAGCCGGTAGAAGTTCCGATTGTGTTGGCGCAAGTACAAACGCAGCTGTCGCAGCACAGTGCTGTTAACAGGCGGATGCGGGCGTCCTTTAGACTCGTGCAGGCATCTCTCATGGCCATCACTGCGGATGCAGTAGAAGCCTTTGGTCTGGTTAAAATAGAAGTTGGACGCCACAATCCGAGGCGGCAGATCCAAGAAGCGCTCGACTCGCTGGAGCTCCGGTAAGGGGTCGTGGATCAGCGTATCCCCGTCCACAATGTGGATCTGCTCCAGAGGAAAGTGCTGAAGCCAGTTCCTCATGTGGACGTCGTAGAGACTGCGCTGGATGGCTTTGTAGCGCGTGTTTAGCGCGCCGTTCTTGACTAGCATGTTCTCGATGGCCTGTACGGGTTTGTGGTTCTCCAAGCGGTTGAAGTAGACTTGCGTATAGTCCGATATGACTCTCTCCGTCGGGTCTCTCAAGATCAGCAAGAGTCTGATGGAAGAGTTCATGGCGTGAATCCGTGCAGGTGCCACTGGAGACGTGAAATACCCCGGCGTCTTTTCAACAGTGATCTGATTTGGGTACGAATAGGGCATTTGGTCTTGGTACCATTCGAAGCCTTTGGCGTAGTTCTCGTCCCAGTCGAAGAAGTGAACTTCAGTGGCAGCCGCCGCCACTTCGGGATGGATATCCAGCATTTCCAGCAACGCTCTGGTGCCTCCTTTCCGCACGCCGATGATGATGCTGTGCGGAGCGTGTTTGCTGGTTCCTGGAGGGGGAACTAAAGAAGGGCCGACCGTATCGTTGCCCGGATCTCTTGGGGCTGACGTCGATCCGCCGGGCCACACTTGGATGTACTCTGGCGGGGCAGCAAACGTCCGGAGCGCCAGGAACAAAACATAGCTCAGAAGATTAGCCATTGAGACCGTGAGAAGAGATAGAGAGGAACTGCGGTCGCTGGCGGGTCGGTGTTAAAGGAATTTCTGTTCAGTCACAGCTGCAAGAGCTCAAGGTCGAGCTAAAGCCACCGGTCCACAGCGCATCTGGAAAACACAAGAGAAAGATCAACTTGACATACTGTTCAGATTTAAGATGAAATTAAGATTAAATAAAGCAAGCCTTAACAAGCTTAATTTCTCAAACAAACTAAAATGAAAGTCACTTAAAATATAAAAAAAAAAATATTAAAAATAATATGTATATAGATAGCGAAGTTTAAGTTGAAGTACTAAAATTACTAAAACTGAAAATAGATCAAGCTGTCAAACGATTAACTGCAATTAATCACATACAAAGTTATATATATATTGTACTTTGCACTGAGACATTATTATAGCTTATATTAATATTTGGAATCAATTTACATTTTTGTTTATGTTTAGTCATTTTGTTATTTTTTTATATTTATTAATTATTAAAACTATCTAGACATTGTTTTTAGTATTTTTTAGTTTATTTCAATATATCAACTGAAATAAAATTTTATTTTATTTTATTTTATTTTATTTTATTTTATTTTATTTTATTTTATTTTATTTTATTAATTATTATTATTTTATTTTATTTTATTTTATTTTATGTTATTTTATTTAAAAAGTTTATTTCAAGTACTGATTTTCTTTTCTTTTTTTTACGGTTCTAGTTTCAGATTTAGTTAACCATAACAACTCTATGCTAAATCACAATGAAGTTAGTTGTTATATACCCTCCTGAGAAAATGTGACCAAAATAACAGATTCCTCCAAATATTTCATAAATCAAAGCCAGTTAAATTGGTTTTATGTGCGGCCAGACACCGCATGCAATATTATTGAATTCCAGTCATAATGGCTGCTAAAACCCCCTCATAACTCAGTAAGCACTTTGATTATATGAAAAGTGTTGCTATGTTTATATAAAAAAGCATTGTAATTTTACTCTTGGCACAAAATTGCCCAGCAATCCACAGTCATACCTCGAGATCAGCGAGATCAATCCACTGCCGTCCTTTCTCAGATCACATTTATGACCTACTGGTTGTGTTACAGAGGATAATGAAGCACTAAATATACAACACTAACTGTGCAGCAGCAGAGACGTGTTTCTTTTCACTAAAGCTGATTCTTTTATCGCTTCAGCGGACATAAAGAGGAGCCAAGGCCAAAGTCACAGCCAAGACAGAGAAACGAGAGCGGAAAGATCCTCGCTGATTGAGTTCAAAGGATCCTCAAGTATCCCATGCAAATGTGTGAATTCGCAAACATCTTCTGACATTTACGCTTCATCAGATTCCCGAGCGCAGCAAACAGAGACACAGTTAACAGACCCTATTACACAGACCAAACAGCGGAGCCTCCAGTCACAATATTCCTCCAGTTAAAGGTCACTCCGGTGGCATTTACCGCCGCTCTCCAAACTGATTAAAGCTTAGAACTCTATTACAGATTACAGCCATCTGCACGCTTTCATGAGACACCATTACATGACTTGATCTCGGCTCTGAGAACACTTTATCCAAACTCCACTCATCACATTTTGTTCATTACGTTTATTATGATTAGCCTCTTCAAGTTCTTGGACGCTGACTGGTCACGCTGGTTTCCTGTGAAACGTGACCTGCAAGAAAACCCTTAGTGATAATTACAAACAAGGGCTGTCTAGGGCCCTACGATTTCCGTGATGGAGAGAATGCAGAAGCAATCCCAGAATCCAGTCATAAAAATGGAATTCACTGTTATATATCTATATATATATATACTCTGTATATTTTCTTAAATCACAAAACAGAATATAGAAAAGTTGTTTAAATTCATTTAAGCAATATCATAAAATAATTCATTTAAATTAAATTAAACCTGATGTGCAGCACTTTTGGCAAATTTCATTTACATATTAAAAGTTTAATTGTTGAAGTTTTGTGGATTTGTTTGATTTCCATAATTTTTTATAATAAATTTGTATTCAATCATAAAACACAGAATATAGATTAATTACAATGGACAACACAGCATTTCTGAAAAATACATTTTAAAGGGACATATTATTGATAAAAATAAAATAAAATATTATTACATTTTTTGGAGTTTTATGAATTCTATTGATTAGACATTGGTATTAATTAAAAATTAAAAAATAATGATTAGACATTGGTACTAATTAAAAATTAAAAAAATAAAATACAATTTTTTAAATTTTTAAAATTATGTTTGAATAATAAAAATGATTATTTTTTTATTTTTTAATGTTGATAAAATTTGTTAGTATATATATGGGTGGGAAATAAATTGGATTGTTTATTTATTTATTAAAACTTTATGTAAACAGAAAACATTTGGAAAATTGGAACAATTGCTTGAAATGGGAATTAAAAAAATTGTTAATAAACATTTTTTAAACAGAAAACATCAAAATTTTTAATTAATTGTTTGATTGTTTTTTTTATGAATTCAATCTGATTAGACATCCTTCTTGATTAGTAAAATTTAATTAAACCGAATAAATAATAATTAAAAAAAAAATCGAATCCAGAAAAAATTTAACTGAAAACATGGAATTTGAAAAAAACAAAAACACATTTCATAGAGCCCTATTATTATTACAATTGTAATAAATTATTAATTGTAAACTAAATTAATTAGTTCACATTTTATGTATTCAATTAATTACATGTACATTTTGATTATTAAAATCACATTTCATAGAGCCCTATTATTAATTTAGGAAAAATTATGCAGAAACTATTAAAAATTGGGGGGGGGAAAATAAAATGTGAAAAAAAAAAAACATTTCATAGAACCCTATTATTGTTAAAATTGTAATGAAATAATAAATTGTTAATGTTTTATGAATTCTTTTTGATTAGACAATCCTTTTTGGGAAAAATACAAATTATTACAGGGTTCTTAGCTTTAGGGTTTTGTTTCAGTCGGGTCTGAGACATGTTTTCATGACATTTACCCTCCTGGGCAGAAGGACGCTCTGCTGTCTGTATGACAGTGTAAACTTTATTTTCCCTCTTCTTCTGCCACAAAATGATTCCCATTTCTCTCTCTTTATTAGTCACATCTTCTCCCCATGAGCTCAGAAAGTGACAATGCTTGTGTCTCTGGCTGTAATCTGTGCGCGGGGATGGAGAGACGCCTGCAGGCAGGATGATGGGACGGACAGACGGATGGACAGATGAGGAGCAGAGGGGAGTGAAGGAGCTCCAGCGTTTGGCTGAGATGCACTGATGTGGCTGATGCACTGTGGCATTTCTGTCTGCCTGTCAGCGGTCAAACAGTAGAAGAGCTGCCAGGCCTGATGCTAACAGCAAGATGCGCGGCCAGGACTACTGTCGAAACCAATCCGGCTCACCGCAGCGATGCATGCATCAGAACCTCTAAAGCCAGCCCAGTGACCGCAAGCACTGAGGCTCTCAGGTAGTTTTTGGGTGGTACAGAAGTGTGTGATTCCCCCAAAATACATTTGGACACTTAAAAGTGTCTGAGTATCATTGCATTAGATAACAAATATCAAATCAAGTGACCTATGCAAAAAATAAATAAATAAAATAAAATAAAATATAATAAATAAAATAATAAAATCCTTACAGCAAACCAGCGTTTCTTTGCAATAACGTTTCTTTAAGGTTCACACTGGTGATTACCTTCACATTTTAATGCAAATGCATTTCCAGGTAATGCATGAATTGATAAAAGCTAAGTTGCTTTTGGAGAAAAAGCATCTGCCAAATGCATATATTAAAATGTACATTATTAAAGTACAATAATGACTTTTGTATGGACTAGTAATATTACAACTGTGTATACTGAACCTATGGTTTTTAAAACCAAATTGTGATTTTAATGAGTCACGATAGCCCTGAGACAAAAAGAAAAAAAGTTGTTACCTGTTACCAGGGTGTTGCTAAGGGGGTTTTCAGGGTGTTTTGGATGGTCTCAGGGTGTTGCTAAGAGGTTAAATGGGGTGTTCTGAGAGATTGCCAGAGTGTTGCTAGGTATTTTCTAGAGTGTTTGGGGTGCCAGGGTGTTGCTACTGTAAGTGGTTGCTAGGGTGTTCTGAGAGATTACCAGAGCGTTGCTAGGTGTTTTCTAGAGTGTTTGGGTGCCAGGGTGTTGCTACTGTAAGTTTGCCTAGGGTGTTCTGAGAGATTGCCAGAGCGTTGCTGGTGTTTTTCTAGAGTGTTTGGGCGCCAGGGTGTTGCTAAGTGGTCTCTAGGGTGTTCTGAGAGATTGCCAGAGCGTTGCTAGGTGTTTTTCTAGAGTGTTTGTGGTGCTTTTGGACGGTCTAGTGGTTGCTAGGGTGTTCTGAGAGATTGGCAGAGCGTTGCTAGGTGTTTTCTAGAGTGTTTGGGATCCAGGGTGTTGCTAAGTGGTTGCTAGGGTGTTCTGAGAGATTATCAGAGCGTTGCTATGTGTTTTCTAGAGTGTTTGGGATTCAGGTGTGGTGCTACTGTAAGTGGTTGCTATGGTGTTCTGAGAGATTGCCAGGGCGTTGCTAAGTGTTTTCTAGAGTGTTTGGGTTCCAGGGTGTTGCTACTGTAAGTGGTTGCTAGGGTGTTCTGATAGATTGCCAGAGCGTTGCTAGGTGTTTTCTAGAGTGTTTGGGATTCAGGGTGTTGCTACTGTAAGTGGTTGCTAGGGTGTTCTGAGATATTACCAGAGTGTTGCTAGGTGTTTTCTAGAGTGTTTGGGTGCTAGGGTGTTGCTAAGTGGTTGCTAGGGTGTTCTGAGAGATTGCCAGAGCATTGCTATGTGTTTTCTAGAGCGTTTGGGTGCCAGGGTGTTGCTAAGTGGTTGCTAGGGTGTTCTGAGAGATTGCAAGAGCATTGCTAGCTGTTTTCTAGAGTGTTTGGGTGCCAGGGTGTTGCTAAGTGGTTGCTAGGGTGTTCTGAGAGATTGCCAGAGTGTTGCTAGGTATTTTCTAGAGTGTTTGGGTGCCAGGGTGTTGCTAAGTGGTTGCTAGGGTGTTCTGAGAGATTGCCAGAGTGTTGCTAGGTGTTTTCTAGAGTGTTTGGGGATTGCCAGAGGCTAAGTGGTTGCTAGGGTGTTCTGAGAGATTATCAGAGCGTTGCTAGGTGTTTTCTAGATTGTTTGCGATCCAGGGTGTTGCTACTGTAAGTGGTTGCTAGGGTGTTCTGAGAGATTACCAGAGCGTTGCTAGGTGTTTTCTAGAGTGTTTGGGATCCAGGGTGTTGCTACTGTAAGTGGTCCTAGGGTGTTCTGATAGATTGCCAGAGCGTTGCTAGTGTTTTCTAGAGTGTTTGGGATTCAGGGTGTTGCTACTGTAAGTGGTTGCTATGGTGTTCTGAGAGATTTGCCAGGGCGTTTTGCTAGGTGGGTGTTTCTAGAGTGTTTGGGCTCCAGGGGGTTGCTACTGTAAGTGGTCGCCTAGGGTGTGTGTTCTGAGAGATTTGCCAGAGTGTTGCTAGGTGTTTTCTAGAGTGTTTGGGTGCCAGGGTGTTGCTAAGTGGTTGCTAGGGTGTTCTGAGAGATTGCCAGGCATTGCTAGGTGTTTTCTAGAGTGTTTTTTTTGTGCCAGGGTGTTGCTACTGTAAGTGGTTGCTAGGGTGTTCTGAGATATTGCCAGAGCGTTGCTAGGTGTTTTCTAGAGTGTTTGGATTCAGGGTGTTTGCTACTGTAAGTGGTTGCTAGGGTGTTCTGAGAGATTACCAGAGCGTTGCTAGGTGTTTTCTAGAGTGTTTGGGTGCCAGGGTGTTGCTACTGTAAGTGGTTGCTAGGGTGTTCTGAGATATTACCAGAGTGTTGCTAGGTGTTTTCTAGAGTGTTTGGGTGCCAGGGTGTTGCTAAGTGGTTGCTAGGGTGTTCTGAGAGATTGCAAGAGCATTGCTAGCTGTTTTCTAGAGTGTTTGGGTGCCAGGGTGTTGCTACTGTAAGTGGTTGCTAGGGTGTTCTGAGAGATTGCCAGAGCGTTGCTAGGTGTTTTCTAGAGTGTTTGGGCGCCAGGATGTTGCTAAGTGGTTGCTAGGGTGTTCTGAGAGATTGCCAGAGCGTTGCTAGGTGTTTTCTAGAGTGTTTGGGTGCCATGATACATTTTAATGATACTTTAAATGATACATTTTGAGCTGATACACAGATATACTTTGAAAAATGTTCATTCTCATTTTGAGAAAAAAACTGTGAACAGTTTTTATTGATATTTTTGAACACAGCATCATCAAATTAGGTAATATTAGATTTTTTAATTTATTTTTTTTTTTTTTTTTTTGCAAATGAGCAGAAATTTTTAAGATGCAGAACTGTGCTGCCAGGTTTGTGCCATCTCAAATCAATGATACACAAAATTTAAGGCATCAGTGATAAATGTATGCTTATTCTTCTTTATCTTTAATACACAGTTTGACTTCTAATTCAATTAAATTTCCAGGTATTTAGCATTAAACATGCCATTAGAGTCCTAAAATAACACGATTTCTCTTCTTTAGCGCAGCTGCGTGAGTGTCTGCTTCTGTCAGCTGCATCTATTTACAGACGCAATATGTTCGCAGATGACAACTCTTGATATATTCCTCTGTCTGCGCACACTATGGGACTCTATCTAAAGTTTAGTCATGAAAATGCGCACAGCACACGCATGTGTTGAGCTCCAGGTCTCTCCACGGGACACAAAGAGTCGCTAATTACCCAAAGCGGCTGTTTTTGCGTCTCATTCTTATTCAGATTCTCTGTTTTTCTTCAAGACAAGATGGAAACAGCAGGCAGCGTGATGCAAAGCGGAGCCTCATTTGAGAGCGATTAGCATAAAACAATAATTAATCCAATGAAGCCTGATATTACAGTGCTCTTTTCCCGCAGTATCACAACTGTTTTTACAGCCGATAACAAGGTTTGATCAGTGCGTAATAACACGGTGACGAGGTGAAACATCACAGCTCTCACACTAAAGCATAACACAGGTGCGGAAAACGTGAAGTCTAATGGGAATCTCAAGAAGCAATTCCACTAGTCATTGTTTTTTTTTTGCACTCTTAAAGGTTTCTTTATAGGCATTGATGGTTCCACGAACAAGCTTTAATATCCAATGAATCTTTCCACTGCACAAAAGGTTCTTTATAGTGAGAAATGGTTCTTTAGACAATAAAAATGTTCTTTATGGTAAGAGAAGGAGGCTCTTTTAAGAACTGTTCAACTAAAGATTCTTTTTGAGATTTTTGAGCAGGGAATTGATTCCAAAAAGAATTGATTCCAAAGCCTTGGGAATCAAGAATCAGGGAGTGGGTGGATCTGATTCCATCAAAGGGAATCGGGTAATATGTTCTTTAGGTGATTTAAATGTTCTTCACACTAAAAATTTTTTTTAAAGGTTTTACGAACTGTTCACTGAAACGTCTTTGGGGAAGCAAAAATGATTCCTCTTAGGGCTAGGAATCAATTCCAAAAGGATCGATTCTGAAGCACTGGATTTTTCTGAGTGGCTCCCTAAAAGTTATGGGTGAATACTTGTTATATTATGGTGCCCAAAATAAAGTTTTAGATAGACTGCAGATGGTCCAGAATGCGGCTGCAAGATTGCTTACAAGCACTGGCAAATTCGATCATATCACTCCGGTGTTAAAATCACTTACATTGGTTGCCTGTCATTTTTAGGATTCATGTTAAAATCTTGTATTTGTATTTAAATCTCTGCATGGTTTAGCCCCATCTTACATTGCTGGTCTAATCCAGGAACAAAAGTCAATGAGATCATTACGATCACAATCTCAGAAACGTCTTGTTGTTCTTCGGTCTAAGATGAAGTCTAGAGGGGATCGCGCTTTTGCGGTCGCCGGCCCTAAATTATGGAACAGTTTACCGTTATAAATGAGGGACCTTCCTACACTAAATCAATTTAAAAGCCATCTGAAAACATATTTATTTATGATAGTGTTCGATCAAGATAAGTGTGAAGGGTGCTAGTGTCATTTATTTTATTTTTTTTTATAATATATGTTTTATGATGTTTACACTACCTATTTAGACTTGTATGCATTTTCTTTTATTTGTCGATTTTTTTTCTTTGTTCATTGTTTTATTGCTTGTACAGCACTATGGTCAACTTTGTTGTTTTATTCAGTGCTTTATAAATAAATTTGAACTTGAATTTGAATAGGTTCTTTAGGTGATTAAAATATAATTAACACTAAAAAAAAGGGTCTTTTAAGAACTGATCACTGAAGGTTCTTTTTGGAACCGAAAACAGTTCTTCTTAGGGTGAGGAATCGATTCAAACAAGAATCGATTCCAAGGCTTTTGGAATCAAGAATCGATTCCAAAGGTTGATTCCCTTTGGAATTATGGAATAATTCACTCGCTAACAGTCTTGGGGGGTGTCTTTTTTATCATCTAAATGTTTCAGCACATTTGCAGGGTGATGTAAAAGACATTGATAAGGTAAACATATTACTCCAATCTTAAAAAAAAAAAACATCAAAAAGAAAAATGAGGAATGGATTCCAGATCCAGGATTGGGAATCGGAGTCGATTCCAAAAATGTTGAAACCTTTATTTAAAAATAAAGAGTGTGAAGAAACTCAAAGTAAAGCAGATGCTGATCAGTCATTTCATTCCCAGCCGGACTGCTGTGTTTACTGCGGTGGAGTGATAAGAGTGTGTGTTCACTCTCACACAAGCTGTAAACAGAGCACGCAGTTTTGAGCGCATGACACACGTGTGCTGGATGCTCTGCTGGGGTTCGTTACTTCAGCCGCGTGAGAAGCAGCTGAAGACTGGAGCTCGACCTGTCTGCAGTGATATAATCAACTAATCCTGATCAGAAGGGATGATGGGATATCCTCTCGCGGGTCAGGCCTCTGAGAAATCAATCCTCATATGTACTCGCTCTCGCTCGCTTTTTTCTTTTCAAAGCCCTTTCGCCTCTCTGTTCCCTGTTTACTCGTGCACTCTTTCTGTCAGACACACTAACTGTGCTTTTCGCTTTTTTGCTACATTTCTGGTCATATTTTGAGGTCATATTTAAACTAAAAACAAAAGAAAAAAACATTAAAATAAACATTATGTTCCCTGTTTTTCATATTAAGTGTATGTATGCATATATATAAAACTGAAGCCTATATATATACAAATTATATTATTAAATGTCTGATATATACATCACTCTCTCTCTCTGTGTGTATATATATATATATTCATAATTGTGAAATTATTTTCATGGGGTCTGTTGGATTAAATGGGGTGAATATTGTTGAAATGTATGCAAATTTATCATGAAAATGAAAATAAAGATCTTAATGGTCCATAAAAAACAAGGGATAAAGGCAAAAAAACAAAAACAAAAGAAAATTGTATATGAATGAAATTGTGACTGAAAATTATGTTTTATTTTTTTTTATATATATTTTTTTTTAATTTTTAGACTGATAGCATTTTAAGTGAAGAAGATATTTTACAACAGCTTTTCTATTGCCAGTTCCCATAACTTCCAAGCTGTTTTTAATCTATGAAATATAACTGATAAATTTTGCAATGCTTGACACACTTTTTAGTCATGCGAATAATCACCCATCTACATCACTCCAGTGCATGCATTTTTTATCTTGTAACAGCAAGCGACTTTAGAAATGCAAAAAACAGCATCTCACTGGGCTGATTTTGGGGTGAATATGACTCAGACCCGCTCCTGACAGGCTCTGTGAGACTCACACACTTTTTCGCTCTGTTCTCTGTCTTTCTGGACAGTTGTAGCTCATACTTTCACAGCCTTCGAACGCTGTAACGCTTCCCATGGTGCATCTTTCCCTCATAAGACAGCGTGTTTCTCTCTTTCTCACTCGTTTCTCAAATCACACCAGCGCAGAAGGCCAGCTAAACGTCTCATTCATAACACAAATATCTGACCATCATCGCAACAATTCACACCTCACCTTGAAACGATAAAAAGCTCGTCCTGAGAGAAACGCTGAGAGTGTAATACAGCTCAAGAGGTTTCCTGTGAGAGAACTGCACCCATGTTGGTTTGTTTGAGGAAGAAAACAATGCTTTGGGGAAACAGGCTTTCTAACAATCGCAGAATATTTCTCTACAGAGGCTGAAGGGTTTCAGTACAGCGGGACAAAGACTAGATCTCTGCTTCGAAACCAAGTGAGCTTCCTCACAATAAACAACACAAGAGAGACTATTGACTCCAATAGAGATGGACATTAATATGCTGCAAAATACAAATATTGAGTGAAACATTCAATTTGCAATTAGATTAAGGCAAGACACACCGGTGAATAGGCTAAAAAATAGAACTAATATTTATCACCATACTTCCCCAGTTGATTGATTGCATTAAGAATTGTTAACTTTTTTTTTTTTTTTTATTTTTGCTATTTTTTTTATTTTTTTTTTGTTGTTTTTTTTATATATGTTATTTGAAGTTATTTTTTAATATGCAAATCAAAGGCATTATGGAATTATTTAATTTGCTAATTAAACATGCACTAATTTGTATTCATTTCAAGAACAGAAATCTGAACAAATATGATAAAGAGTTGAAGGCATTATTTAATATGCAAAAAAAATTTTTTATATGTTTTTTTGATAAAGAGATTTATTTTTCTTTATACAGAATGTATTTTTGATATCTCATTTTTATCACACTATAAATCAGGAAATAAAAACTATATAATATCTAAAAATAAAATAAAATAAAATAAAATAAAATTATACAGAATGTATTTTTGATATCTCATTTTTATCACACTATAAATCAGGAAATAAAAACTATATAATATCTAAAAATAAAATAAAATAAAATAAAATAAAATATTGGGTTACAAAATATTTTTTCAAATCAAATGTTGGATAAGACATAAAATGCATAAAATGTTGTACTGTGTAAAATATACAATGTTGTATAACACTATGAAATGTTGAAATCTACAGATGCAAATAGATAAAGCAAATACTTTAAAGTGTATTTTGGATGTTTTCTTTCCACTAGTGTCAGAAAACACATTATGAAAAGCCAAATAACCCAAAATCTCAAAACTGATTAGTGCAATTAAAAAAAAAGAAATGCCAAATAACCCAAAATCTCAAAACAAACTTAAAAGAAGAAAAACACAAAAAAACTATTGCAAATGAAGAGTATGATGTTAGGATGTTGCCAAACTAACAACACAATTTAAATACGCATATAAAGACACTAAAAACAAGTGTTTGGCTCAACAACAAGAAAATGAATGCAACAGTTTTTAAGCTATGACAATTTCTAATAAAATTATGTTCAAATGGCAGCACTTTATTTTTGCAGTCCTGTTCTGCATGTACATATATATTATGTACTTATTATTGCAATTACAATAACTGGGTAATAACTAGGTACTAACCCTAAACCTAACCTTAAACCATTACCTTAAACTACCCAGTACTTTCTTAGGTAAGTACACTGTAAGTACACATACTGTAAAATAAAGTGTAACCTAACAAACTGCACTGAGTATGTGTAGCATTTGATTACTCAAAGAAATTAAAGTTCATCATAATTGAGTTGTGGCTCTGGAGGCAATGAATCTTATCTGTTGCCGTTTAAAAGAACAGCTAGAATAGGGCCTGCTAAATGTTACTTATTTAACATGTACATTTAATGAACAAGTAACATATTAATTGTCCTTATCCAGTCCTATCCAAAGCATGCTGGGAACTAGAAAACCCTGCCCAATTTTTAAAGTTAGCAAGATGATTTCATGAAATCAATTAATTTGTTTTGCATGTGTTTTTAATTTGAAGAATGTTGAGATATATTCAACACAGAGTTTAAATGCAATTTAACACATTTCAGTTTAAATTACACACAATATTAAGTTGATGAAATTATCAATATTATTTCTTATGTGATCATGAGATTATTGATTTGATGTTTGAAAATGTTTAATTAAATCAATAAATTCCTATTTTCATTAACTTGTAAACATGCATTGATTTAAGTTGTGGTAATAGGTTCCCTGAACTTCATTTTAGAGTGCATTACAGACACATATTAAGTAAAATAGTCTATTTTTATAGTTTAAATCATTTATAAACTTTTTTCAGTATTGAATGAAATATAAGAATATTTATATTCTCTCTCTACCTTCTTGGAAAATAGTTTCATCATAGCAGTGCATTCTGGGAAGCTGCAACATTTGATTGCAATAAAGCTTGATGTAGCCAATTCAACAACACAGTTTTAATAAGCATAAAAAGACATTGCACGCATAAAAAGATGATTTAGATGTCATTTAAAACATTAAAAGTCACCATTATTTTATTTTTATTTTTATTTCTTTGTTATCTGTTAGCTTTAAAGACATCAAAATGTTTGTCTTCATAACAACTGATTGCAGTAGATCACGTACCGAATATAATAGCAAAATTTTAATAAGCATAAAAAGATGCATGCATAAAGTTGGGTAAATAGGCAATTTTTATTTAAACTGGTCTTTTATTACACACTTAAAACAGATATTTTAGCATCAGTATAGATTTATCTTATCATATGGCATTACGGAACTCAAACAGAGCAGAAGAAAGCACAAGCAATGCTGAGATCACGGGTTTGCATGCATTTAAGGAAACTGCATACCCAGAAAGCCACTTTGGATAAAATCCATAATTGTAAATGCATAATTATTAATCTTGACAATGCAGCATTACCATTTGGAGCTATATTATAGTTGTTGTAGACCTTTTGCGTACAACTGATGTCTGAAAATGCTAGATTTGACTAGTAACAACAAACAGTCCATGCAGTGACTGAAACGGAGCACAGGAGAAAACGCAAATCTTTTTACAGGAAAAAACTCCACTTAGGCGGCAAACCTGCCAAATGAATTTCCATTTTTTATTAGGCTTTGCATTATTTTTCAGCAGCTCATGTAATTGGTTTCCCTCTGCTGAAATGGTTCGAGGGCAAATATAGCATTTTTCATTTGAATTGCAAACCGTCTATTCTGCATTGCCACACTCGGGAGGAACGAAACGTATTAAAATGTGCCAAAGTGTGTATGTGTGGAGAACGTGAGACCTGTAAGCAAGTCTCATAAGAATGGTCTCATCTCCAGGCACTCTGTGATGCCCCCAGGTGGCGAGAAGTTCATGCCTAAATATTACACTTAATATTATGAAGAAATGCACCCAAAAAGATTTATGCACCTGCCGGGACAATATTGTCTAGGTATTATGTTTTGTATTATGGTGGAGTGAACCCAAAAAGATTTATGCACCTGCCGGGACAATATATGTGCAGCATTCAGAGAAAAAGAAAACGGGAAAGGAACGGAAGGAGGGAAAGGGGGGAAGGGGGAGGGGACGACGAGGGGGGCGGAGAGAAGGAAAGGGGAGGGAGAAGAACCATGGGGGGTTAGGGGGGGGTAGGGGGAGTAAGAAGGAGAGGAAAAAAGGAGGGAGCGGGGGGGCGAGGGGGGGGGGGGACGCGGGAACCGGGGAGGGGGGCAACGGACGGGGGGGGGAGCCGATGAGTGAGCAGGGGGGAAAGGGGCAGGGGAGGAGGGGGGAGGAAAAAGGAGAGAAGAGTAGGCGAAAGGGGGGGAGAGAAGAAGAGGGAAAAGAGCGGGGGGGGAGGGGGGGGGGGAAAAAGGAAGGGGAGAAGAGGAAAAGGGCAGAGACGAGGAAAAGAAAAGGAGGGAAAAAAGAAAGGCGGGAAGAAAAGAGCGGGAAGGAGGGGGGGGGGGGAAGGGGGGGGGGGGGGGGGACCGGGGGGGAAAAAAGGGGAAGGGGGAGAAGGGAAGGAATTGGCGGAGGGAAGGGGCGCGAAGGAGGGGTGAAGGGAGGGGGGAGAGGGGGCCGGGGGAGAAGAAAGGAAAAAAAAAAGCAGAAGAGAAGAGGGCGAGGGGGGGAAGGGGGGAGTGGGGAAAGGGGAGGGCGAACCGGAAGAAGGCGGCCGAGGGGGGAGGGAGAAGAGAGACGAAGGGGGGGGGGGGGAGAGAGGGGGGAGGGGGGGGAGGTGGAGGGGAAAGGGAGCACGGAGGGGGAAAAAAGGGGAGGGTAGGGGGAGGGGCGGGAAACCGACGGGAGGGGGGGGGGGGAGGGGGGGGGGGGAGGGGGCCGGGGGAAAGGGGTGAAGGGGAGGAGTTGGCGGAGGGAAGAGGAGGGGGGGGGGGGGGGGGGGGCAAAAGGGGGAGGGTGGGGGGGGGGGGCGAGAAGGGGGGGGCGGAGGGGGGGGCCAGGGGGGGGACGAGGAGGGCTCGGGAGAGGGGCCAAGGGGGGAAAGGGAGGGCACGCACTGAGGGCGGCGGGGGGGGCGGGGACGCGAAAGAGCGGGGGGGAGGAGGCACACCGGGGCGAGGGGAGAGGGGAAGAAAGGAGAAGAGGAGGAAGGGAGGGGGGAGAAAGGGGAAAAAAAAGGAAAAGGAGAAGAAAAGCTTGTGCAGGAGCCATGGGTTTGTGTTGAGACGGGGGGTTGGGGGGACAGTGAGCGGGGGGGCAATGGGAGGGCGGGCGGGCGAGGAAAAGGTGGGGGAAAAGGGGCGGATAGTGGCGGTGTGCGACGGGGGATGGGGAGGGGAGAGGAGCGGGTGAGGGGAAGAACGGGAGAAGGGGGAGGGAAAAGAGTCCGCTGGGCGCGGGTGGGGGGGGGAAAAGGGAAGGGGGGGTTGGGGTGCGCCAAAGGAGGAGGGTGGGGAAAGGCGGAATAAGGAAGGGTGGGAGGATGAGCGGAGAGGATGGGGCCGGGGGGCCGAAAGGCAACGCCTACGCGGGGAAGTAATTAAGAAAAAAAGGGGTGAAAACAATGACGAAAAAGAAAAAAGCTGCGTTGAAATCAGCGAGGGGAAAGGGAAGAAAGGACAAAGGGAATGTGGTTACGGCGAAGAAGGGAAAAGCGAGGGGAGGGAGAGAGCGAGGAGAGTTGGGCGGGCGGGGGGGGGGGAGGAGAAAAAAGGGAGGGGAAAAGGTAGGGGAGGGAGAAGGAGAGGAGTTTAAAAAACTTCACTGTGGATAGATTTTAATATATTTTGCAATGGTTGTATATATATTATAAAAAAATTTAAATGGTCAAATATATCAGCTGTTATGACGGTTTATTACTACCTTAAATATGAGGGTCCAAAATATTAGTAAGCCACCAGGAATAGTGAACTGATTTTTGGTTTTGTATTGTTTTAATTATTATTTTTTTTTTTATTACAATGTTATTTTATTTTTGCATTTTGCATGATATTGCTATCATTATCATTATCTTTATTCTAATGGGAGGTATTGTATTATATTATGCCAACCCCTCAGAGTATCCTCAAGACTGATGGCATATCACAGAGTGATTTCATATTCTATACATATACTACCACATTTTGCTATCACGTTTGATGGCATAATTGCTGTAATCACGTGTAATCGTCTGGTTGTTTACGTCTTTTCTTGATTTTTCTGAGAATTTCGCCGAGGATACATATAACTGACAGTCACCCACTGATTAAGCTTATACTACACCTATGTTAGCAACTTAAATTTTCTGTCCAAGTTGCTTTGCAATGATCTGTATCGTAAAAAGCGCATATACAAATAAAACTTGAAATTGAATTGAATGGAATTATTTTTGTTTGTTTGTTTGTTTTTTAAATCAGGGACAAAAAATAATAATAATATTTTCTTACCACATCTACCAATGGAGGATTAATTGAAACAAGAAAAAGTTTAATTTATAGTTATTTATTTTTGTTAATGAATATGTATTTTTATTTTGCATTTAGCAATATTGCATAGTTTTATAATAATACTAATCATTATTATATATTATTATTATATCAGCAGTTTTTATTGTTTTTTTTTTTTTTTTTTTGATTATTATTATTATTTTATGTTTATTATCTTAATATTATATTTGTATTTTTTTCATTTTTTATTTTTTTTATTATTGTTTATGTTTTTTAATTTTTATTATATTTGACTTTATTTCATTTCTGCAATACCTACCAATGGGATATGAATTGAAAACAAATAAACAAACAAACGATCAAATTTTCTATTATTAGTATGAGGAATCACCATAGCTACATACTATTATTAACTTATTTAATTAAATAGATATGATTGTTTAAATACACTTCAATTAATCTACACTCTATATAATTATGCCCCCCCCCTTGTTACAAATTATGACATAAAAATTATCATATCGATATCTATATATCTATTGATATATCTTATATATATATCGTACTATTATAGAGATATATATATATTATGATCTTTGCTACAGGTTCAAAACTTTTTGTACGCTCTAAATTTAGGTTTATGAGAATAGCTGTGTTCTGCTGGTTATCCGCAGACCATTAAGGCTGTGTTCTGCTGGTTTAGCAGTAGACCTTAACATGAGGGCAGCTCTCTTAATTAAGCAGACGTTCAAATCATACGTCAGATGATTGGGTATTATTTTTTGTTAAATAATGACAGTCATCAACCCTGCAGGAACCAAACACTCAGGATGTGGCATAACATCATCTGTAAAGTCCTGCATTAAACCCCAGTAATGCCACCGCAGGGACGGGAAGGTCATTGTGTCGCAATCTGCTGAAGCATGCGTCAGGAGCACCACTAAACCTAATGTGATACCCAGTGTCAAAAACCCAATGTGGTCCTCTCTAGACCGAATTTCAACGACATCGTAAATCAATTGTATACCTTGTTTTGGCCAAATTTCTAGGGCCACTGTTACATGAAACTATAATTTTGGGGTCAGTAAGAGTCAAAATTTACTCATCAAGGACGCATTCCCCAAGTGATCAAAAGTGACAGTAAAAGACATTTATAAGGTTATCAAAAGATTTTGGTCTTCAAATAACTGCTTTGTGTTCTTTCGAAACTTGCTATTCATCTTCTGTTCGAATCCTGGGGAAATAACAGGTATCACAGTTTCCAAGCAAAACAAATGAGCGTATCGACAGCACAACTGTTTTCAACAGTGTAGATTAATAATCAGGAATGTGTCTTGAGTCAGAAAGATCATTCATATTAGAATGATTTCTGAAGATCATGTGACAATGACGACTGGAAGGAATGGAGCTGAAAAATTACAGGCTGCGCATCACAGAATAAAAAAATTTCCAGAACCAGAGATCAACATAACATACCCGCTGTTTTAAATTCTAAAAAGATTTAATTGTGTTTACTCGATTTTTTATCAAATAATAAAAGCCTTGGTGAAGAAGAAAACATTATAGAATATTTAGAAACCTCGCAACTTTTGTTATTGTAACATCACTGAGATACCATTATAGTTTTCTTTGTTATAACAACTGAATCATTTTTTACTTTATGTAATTTTGTGTGTAGTTAATTTTGACATTTTTAGTAATTAAAAAAAAGTATATAGTATATCAATCTATATATTATATTATAATATTAAAATAAAATATTATATTAAAAATTATTTAAATTAAATTTAATTAATATTAAAAAATAAAAAATAAAATAACAAAAATATAATATAAATATACATAAAATTTAATCAAAATAAAATATTAAAATATAAATAATATAAAATTAATAAATAATAATTTATATAAAAAATATAAAATATAATAAAATAAATTAGACAATAAATAATTAATATTAAGTTTAATATATTAAAAATATAATATATTTATTTTAATTATATATAAATAATATTAATTTATCATAATTTTTTATATTTAAATTTATATATAAATTTTATAAAAGATTTATCAATATTAAAATAATAATAATAAAATGATTTTTAATTAAAGTTTAAATTATATTTAATAAGCATTAAATTTACAGCCAAAAATCTAAAATAAATAATAGATATAAAAATAATTATCTATGTAATCCATTAAATGAGAAAAAAGATAGTTCTTTATCGTAAAATATCTGTCATTTACAAATGGTTATATAAAAACAACTGATGAAAGCCGCTAAATAAAAATTTATATTATACATAGTCTAAGAAAAAAATATTAAACTTAAACACTTTAAAATTAAAGAACAATACTATAATTATTCTAAATCTAATCAATAAATCATAGCGTAAATTTATACTAAATACAGAAATACAGATAATAAATCGCCCTTTTATAGTGGAAGTAATATATTATTAAACACAATAATTAATTATAAAAATATTATAATAAATAAATAAAACAATTCTCAAATACTATAATAATATAATTAAATACTCACTTAATTTAAATAAAAACTATGATTTAATGAATAATAATATTTAATAATAAACAACAACCAGCCATCATATAAAAAATATTGCATAGACAATTCAGTCAAATAAGGTCAAAGGCAGCGCTAATGGATATACAGCATTAAAGTTATATAAAATACAAACGGTGATGAGATTTTGGCATATAAATATGATGTATATAATAATGTGGTGTGTGTGTGTGTGTGTGTGTGTGTGGGTGTGTGGTGTGTGTGTTGCAACCAGCTGAAATAAAGTTTCTTATATTTTATGGCTTTCTTTTTTTTACTATTTTACGTCATGAAAATATTTTATTTCAAGTAAAGAATTTTTTTTATGGTTTTAATTTTAGTTTCAGTTTTAGTATAATAATAAATAAATACAACAAAATAACCCTGAAACAGAAATAATGTTGGTTATATTTAATTTAATAAAAACAATTACTGATATAAGACTAAATTTGGTTATTATATTTAAACCGCTTGAAGGTTGCATGTCAACTGCAGGACGTTTTAAAAATTAAGACTCAACAACAACACTAAATATAAATATCGCGTTTGAATTTAATGAACAGAACTTAATCTCTCAGATCTAGGAAATGAAATACTAAATCTTTTGATCTAGTTAATGCTGTAACAGTTTGGGAACAGAACGATTCCATCACTTCAGCATCCAGTTTGAGAATGGGGCTTGTATTTGGCGCCAGTCTGGTTTCAAGTGAAGGGAAGTTAAAACTAGAAAACACTCGTGATAATCACTTCGTTATTCTTCATACGGTCCGTCAAACAATTAAACCGTCTGTGCTGGAAACATCTCCTAATTTTTCTTGTTGTGATCTGAAGAGAAACACAACACTCCTGCTCATTTAGCCGCATCTCTGCTCCGCTGGAGAACGGATGAGAGGCCTAACGATTATCTGAATAACGAAAAACAAATGCCAGCATCTGCAAACATCAGAAAATGCCTCGGTGCTTTTTGCGATTAAAACACCTCTCTTTCAGACAGCACGCTCTGTGGTCAATATCTCAATGTGATGATGTTTCTCTGTCGTTTAATTATCTAAAGAGCACTAGGAAATGACATTATCTCCCCTCAAACTGCAAACATCACTATCACAATTGCTCATAGCTAGTGATAATGATTTGAACAAAACCTCTTACGCACGTAATTTATCCTGCAGCGTTCATGCTCTAGAAATACATTTCCTCTAAAACGGATAGAGAAAAACAAGGTTCAAATTTTTTAAAAATAAATAAATTAAATATTTAAATAAATAAAAATAAAGAAATATTAAATAAATAAATTCGTTATCTAAATATCCTAAAATAATTATTATTATTAATATAATTTAATTATATAATTATTATATACTACATATAAACTATCAAAATATCATCTATATATATATCTTTTATTATATATAATACATTAAATATTATATAATACTCTCGTTTGCACAGCTACCAATAGGAGATGAATTGAAACAAAATAAATACAAATTAATGAAATACCATTATCATAAAACTGTATTTTGCAATTTTTCATATTATTAATATATTATTATTACTTCTACTATTTTAAAATGTCTTAAATATTTTTGCCACACCTTCCAATGGGAGATTAATTAAAAATAAATAAATAAATAAATACAATATTAAATAATACATTTTTATTAGTGACCATTAAACTGTATTATGCATTTATCAATTTTGCATATTATTATTATTATTATTTCTACTACTACTGAACAATCCCTCAATGCAAAGTACTAAACTTCTGCACATAATTTATATAATGTTTAGTTTTAGAGACAAAAAATTTATCTTGAAGAAGATACAAAAAAGTTTGAAGAAATGTTTTGTTTTTGAGACAATAAATTTTTAAGTAAAAAATTTTATTTATTAAAATAAATAGATTAATATGGTTTAATATAATTTATTTATTTATAGTGTAAAAATGTTTTTAATTAATGAATTTATTTATAATAAAGTGATTATTAATATACTTTTTTTGTGTGTGTTTTTATTCACCATGATTTTTTATTAATAATAATAATAATTATCATTATTATTTTTTTACGAAGCTATAAATAAAACAGATTATTGTAGTATGCTTTATAAGAAAATACCATTTCCATGTATCAAGCTCAACATTTCATGCTCAATTCAGTGTGACTTGCCATTTCTTTGTATTTATTTGTAAAATTTACTTGCAGTAAACATTATTTCAACACCAACTTATTTCTACACCAAATGTAGATGAAAATATACAGCTGCCTTTTCAGATTTTAGGATGGTGGTCTTCGCAGAAGGATGATTATATTTGGGGGTCTGTAGCATCTAAAAGATTGAAAACTTGACTTGGGCCAGTAAACATCCCACAAAAAAACCCTAGCAACCACATAGAGTATCCTAGAAACCACATATCAATAGAATGCATTAGCAACTGCAGAGTAATGCAATAATCAGTCCAAACACCTTATGTAAGCTGCAATAGCAACCACGAGCAACTAATAGACTGCAATATTGGTTTAAGTGCTATATTTTTCTTTTCTGTTATTCTTCAGGCGAGCGCTGCTCACTGTATCTTCAGAAAACACGGCTTCCCGTCTTTGAATCGCCTCTAGTTCAGAAGAAAATGATTAGCGCTGCTCAGGTTTGCGTAATTGCACATTTAGCATCTCACCAGTGCATTCTCATCAACTCTTTAAACAGTCGTTTCCTATCATTTTCTCACTCATTCGGTGCGGTATCTCCTTCTCATTCAGGCCGAGACGCACACATGCATACATAATGAATGAATGACTCGATTGAATAAAAACTAGAGGTGCTTCAGATAAATGACTGTGAGGGTGTAAATCTTTGATGAGGCCCATCAGATCATTAATGAGGGTGATAATACATAGATTTAACGACAAAAGACAGAAATGTGTTTTCGCCATCAATGCCACATTAAAAGTGGGAAATTTCAAGAGATATCAGCAAATGAAGTCATAAGCGTGTGTAAAATATTTGCTCAGAGGACACAATTACACTTGAGTGAACACACAGCATTAGAGGAGGTAGAATGCGTTTTCGAGATGTGATTGTTAGATATTGTGCACATCTTTGCAGCTGGGTTCACACAGATACAGGCATTAATGTGTCACTAATCCAGTTTCCACCACCCATGTATACCCATGTTTGATGAGTCGCCCGTGCACATGCCTGCTTTGTTGTAGGAATTGTTTGCGTGTTTGTAGATGTGTTTGTGTGTTCTGTAGATATGTGCTTGGTGAGTGAGTGCAGTTTGTGAGGGCGGAGCTAGAGTGGCAGCTGATGGGACGGATCCATCAGTAAAGCTGGGAGGAGACGCTCTGAATTCATCAGTGCTGTAAACAAAGCTGTGGCTCGGAGGAAAAGAGGCGGGATGCATTCAGTATTTGAGCTGTGAGGGAGTGGAGGGGAGCAAATGAAGCTTGTTTCACCTCCCAGTGGTCACAGAATCTACAGAGTGGAAGTATTTCATGCCAAGAAACTGTATTTTTGCATCTGTTATATATATATATATATATATATATATATATATATATATCTATATATATATATATATATATATTATATGCAACATTATATGCAATATTATAATAATAATAATAAAATAATAATAATAATGAGGTATTAAATAAAATATATCATATTGCATATATAAAAATAAAGGTAGAATTTATATGATAAAAATGTAGGAAAATATATACAATATAATAACAATAATGAATATAAATAATGACAATAATAATAATAAATATCATTATATTATATAATATATAATTTATTGTATTACAACAATAATAGAGGATAAATATATAATTGCATATATTTTTAGAAATTAAAAAATATGATTTATATTATAAAAACAACAACCATAATAATAATAATAATAATAATAATAATAATGATAATATCATATTGCATATATAAAAAATTAAATAAAATGTATATTATAAAAATATATTGAACATTAAACTTTAAAATATTTATTAGTAATCAAATTTAATATTTATACTTTTTTATAAAATATTATTTTTATTAAAAATATTTATTTTGTTTTATATAATAAGAAATATGCTGTGTGTATGTACCTTTTTCATTTTATAACAACATAACATTTACATTTCTTCATATTATAATATTTACATTTTATTTTATTTCATTGTGTTTGTTTTGTTAGATAATTAAAAGTATAATAATTATATTGTTTATTTAAAATAAAATAATTATAAATAAATATGATTATATAATTTAAAATATTATTGTATTAAATATTACATTATAATATAAATATCTAATATATATTATATTTTATTGCATTATAATACACTTTATTATTATAAAAATATTATTTATATATTAATAAAATATTAATATTAATTTTTTTGTTTGTGTATATCTATTTTTACAATGTTATTTTATATATGCATTTTATTTCAATGTTTTAATTTTGTTTAATAATAAAAAAAATAATGATTCATTATTTTTAAAAGTATAATTACAGAAACCCAAAATATTATAATATTTTTAAATGTATTTATTAATTATTATAATTTTTATATAAGAAATATATACTGTGTTCGTGTGTATGTGTATGTGTATATATATAATTAGCATAATATTTATATAATCTTTTGTATTTTTGCAATGAAATGTATCATGTTTCCGTGAGATTCAACTATGATCTCAGTCGTTCATTTAGTGATGAACTAACACATGGTTTCCTTCTGATTTGATTCTGAATAGAAACTTCATTGTGGATTTGAATCTCATTTGAATTCTGACATTACATTGCGTAACGTGACGTGACATACAGCCAAGTATGGTGACCCATACTCAGAATTCGTGCTCTGCATTTAACCCATCCAAAGTGCACACACACACCGTGAACACACACACATCATGAACACACACCCGGAGCAGTGGGTATAATTTATGCTGCGGCGCCCGGGGAGCAGTTGGGGGTTCAGTGCCTTGCTCAAGGGCACCTCAGTCGTGGTATTTCCGGCCCGAGACTCGAACCCACAACCTTAGGGTTAGGAGTCAAACTATCTCACCACTAGGCCATGACTTCCCCTAGATTTCCCCTATAGATTTGAATGTAAAGTGCTGGACGCGTGTTGACATCAGCAGGCTTTGCGAGTGTGTTTTGCTGAGAGAGCTCCATCTCTGTGAGGATCAGCGGCCTGACGCTCTCAAATCTGCTTTCGTCAAGGGACGCCGCTGCCGATGCTTTCCAGGCATTTATGCAAATGTGCAGCAGACTGTACTCGACACACCTCCTCATGCATTTGAGCTTTTCCTCCTCTCTCGTATTCTCCATCTGCTCTCGTTCCGTTCTTTATTAGCGCTGTTTGCATCACTGTTGCTCGTGCTACTCTTACTGTAATTATTAAACTTCACTGTGTAACTAATCTCACACAGTTTGTGCTACAGACATGCAGAAGACCTGAAGTCTTGAACTTACACTGAAAGAGCGACCCCAGAGTATCTCAGAGCTCCCTAGCAACCACATAGCAGCGCCCTGGCAACCATCTAGAACAGCACGGCAAGCAAATAGCATCCCTTGACTAGGGCTGGGCCCCAGGTGGCAAATTTAGGTTATAAAAAAGTTGTGGGAACATTGTTTTGAAAACATTGAAATGCCCAGTTTTCTTGTCTTTATTTAAAGGTTACAAAAACAATGGTTTATTAACTTAATTTTCACTGAAAATAAAATGTTATTTGAACGCTGAGTTTTAACGTTTCTTTACTCTAAAGAATGATTGTTTAAAATATTAATTTTCTTTTTTATTTGGATGGACAGCGCTGGGT